>NC_056739.1:536142104-536187104 GCF_019279795.1 Protopterus annectens
CGCCACAGAGATTACTGGACTACTGTTTCCCCAAAGGTGTATTTCAAAGGGAATGACATCAGCAGGCTTGCCAAAGAAGGGCAATGGATGTTGTAGTGACTATGAGTGCCCTCAAAAGCATTGCTCCCTACACAGACAAACAAACACACACACAAACATCCACACTTGCCATGTAAGGGAATAGAACTCCTACTGAACTATTATATTACACTACAGCATTATGCTGATATAGGACATGCCGCAGAGATTACTGGGCTATTCATTCCCTCAAAGGTGTATTTCAAAGGGAATGACATCAGCAGACTTGCCAAAGAAGGGCAATGGAGGTTGTAGTGACTGTGAATGGCCTCAAAAGCATTGCTCCCTACACAAACACACAAACATCCACACTTGCCATGCTTGGAAATAGAACTCCTACCTAACTAGTTTATCACACTACAGCATAACGCAGTTAAAGGACACACCATAGGGATTACTAGACTACTGTTTCCCCAAAGGTGGATTTCAAAGGGAATGTCATCAGCAGGCTTGCCAAAGAAGGGCAATGGAGGTTGTAGTGACTGTGAATTGCCTCAAAACCACTGCTCCCTACACAAACAAAACACACACTTTCCATGTCTGGGAATACAACTCCTCCCTAACTAGTTTATCACACTACAGCATTACACAGTTATAGGACACGCCAAGGAGATTAATGGAATATTCTTTCCCCAAAGGTGTATTTCAAAATGAATGACATCAACAGGCTTGCCAAAGAAATGCAATAGAGGTTGTATTGACTGTGAATGGCCTCAAAAGCATTGTTCCCTACACAAACATCCACACTTGCCCTGTCTGGGAGTAAATCCCCTACTGAACTACTATATCACACTATAGCTTCATGCTGTTCTAGGATGCACCATGGAGATTACTGTGCTACTTTTTCCCCAACGGTGTATTTCAAGGTGAATGGCATCAGCAGGCATGACAAAGTAGGGCATTTGAACTTGTAGTGAGTGTGATTAGCCTAAAAAGCACTGCTCCCTTCACAGACAAACATACACTTCCAATGTCTGGGACTAGAATTCCTACTTAACTAGTTTATCACACTACAGCATTACTTGGATATAGGACATGCCATAGAGATCACTGGGCTACTTCTTCTCCGAAGGTGTATTTCAAAGTGAATGACATCAGCAGGCTTGCCAAAGTAAGGCACTGGAGGTTGTAGTGACTGAATGGCCTCAAAAGCATTACTACCTACACAGACGTCCACACTTGCTATATCTGGGAATAGAACTGCTACCTACCTGGTTTATCACACTACAGCATCAAGCAGTTATAGGTCGCACCACAGAGATCACTGAGTTTCTCTTTCCCCAAAGGTGTATTTCAAAGTGAATGACATCAGCAGGCTTGCCAAAGAAGGGCACTGGAGGTTGTAGTGACTGTGAATGGCCTCAAAAGTATTGTTCCCTACACAGACAAACTAACACACACACCACCATCTACACTTGCCATGTCTGGGAATAGAACTCCTACCTAACTAGTTTAACACACTACAGCATTAAGCAGTTATAGGACATGCCACAGAGATTACAGGGCTATTCATTCCCCAAAGGTGTATTTCAAAGTGAATGACATCAGCAGGCATGCCAAAGTAGGGTATTTGAATTGTAGGTTCATAGGTTCATAGAATAGCACTAGTGAGTGTGACTAGCCTAAAAAGCATTGATCCCTACACAGACAAGCACACACACACAGTTGCCACATCTGGGATTAGAACTTCTACCTAACTAGTTTATCACACTACATCATTACACAGTTATAAGACACACCACAGAAATTACTGGGCTATTCCTTCCCCAAAGGTGTATTTCAAAGTGACTGACATCAGCAGGCTTGCCATAGCAGGGCAATGGGGAGGGCAGTATGTGTGCATGGGCCATAACCCATTCATATAGAGGCAGACACACCACACTCAGGCACACACAGGTTTATATTCCACAGGTACATGTATACAACTGCTAGATGACTAATGCCTTGTACAGTCATGCTGCACAGTTAGCACTAGCACCACAGGGTCTATAATGCTGAGAGATTCCAGAGGCAAATGTCTATGGTGAGTGACATTTACACATCCTGTGGTTGTAGGCATTTGGCTCTGTGCTGGGTGGGACACACCTCATGATGTAAGGCTCTTTGTCACTATCACTCTCTTCCACGCATCTATGTATGTGTACATTTAGCATATTATAGTGTGTTGTCCTTGGATATATGTGTGTATTCCCATCTAATGTGTGTGCAAAGCATGACTGGTGCATACTGAGAAGTGTATGCATGAACATCTGCAATTACCAGATATGTATGGTCCACTGTTGCTGCCAGACATGGGCTTCATTCTTTAAGTGTGTGAGTATGCCCAGTATGACCTTTCAGTATTTTGTTGTCTGACATTGTCTTCATTTCTCTAAGTGTGGGAGCATGTCCAGTATGCCCTACTGTATTGAATGTGTGGATCCATTACAGGTAGATTGTACTCCAGTGCAGACTTTTGTGTTCTACACCTCTAGCTAGCAAACTGTTTCTTGCTGGATATCTGTAGATCAGTTGACAATATGGGGTCAAACTGGGCAAGGGATAGTAATTTTGTTGGTGCTGCTTCTGCTACATGGCCCTGTTGTTAGCAGAGATATTCAGACATGTGTACTGTTATACACTGTGAAGTTTTATGTCATCAAGTACTGTCAGGTAGACAGTTTTGCTCACAGTGATGTCCTGGGGAACACAGGGTGAATGTAGCTGTGTCCAGTATTTTGGTTAAATGCCTACATAGTCCTGCAAACTAATGCCATTCTGGAGGGGGAACTGCAGACACTTGCTGCTGGGTCTGTGTAACTGGTTCAGCACCTTGGATCCCATACCTGTACATCCATCGGCGTGACATTATGCCCTTATCTTGCTGTGGCAATACCTCACAGCTGTACAGATTCACACAGGTTACCCAGAGGCAGGGGTCATAAGTCAGGACATTACCCCTATTGTGGTTTACAAGCAGATTTGTAGCCACCCATTCTTGTGTTTGCAGCCAGGGATAGTATGTGCACATGGCTATGATTAGGACTTCTCACATTCCATGCTGCCCATGCTCCAACCCCCCCTCTGTTATTCTATCCTCTTCCATACAATATGCAAAGATTCTTTGATACTCTCCCTATACTTATCACCTCATCACAGCAGTATATTGGTGTTGGTTGACAGTTCATGCAGTGGGACATGATGGACATGTTACTGTGGTTTGTCCACATGGCCTTGCATATGGGTGCTGTTACTGTGTTATGTTGTTGTTTGGGAGTCCATGACATAACATACATTGGCAGTACGGGTGAGACACAGGCCTTTGGCAGAGGACTGTAGGCCATTTCATAGTGATGCAGGCTAGCTGTAGCAGGCCATTGCATTCTGTCAGTCCTACAGTCTCAGACTGCAATAAAGAATATTCCCCTGGGGTGACAGGGTAGGTGTACTAAGTGTTTATGTCAATACTTTCTGTCAGTTTTGATCAAGTGGTGTGGATGCTGGCAGGGTGCTGCTTACAGTTAGGAGCACACCTGCATGGGACACCTGCACTGCATGCTGCATTCTTTCACTATTGCCATACACAGGTGGGAGTCATATTGTACCCATTCCCAACAGCAGGGATAAGATGGGAGAGGTACCTGTGGGTGGTGATCGGGTGAGCTGAGTGCATGTGTGCTATGGACACTACTTGCATCTGACTCACAGATATGCATTGGGCATTCCAGTTATACTGGCTTGTGCAGGGACATCAGCTGTTCAAAATACATCATTCCTATGACCTTTGTGGTCTACAAGTGTTTGGCCAGATGACATTGGTATTCCCTAGTGAAAGTCCAGATAATGTGCTACAAACCTGTATGTGCAGTTCCAAAGGTATGTCCATTTAATGGTTACACATTATACACGGTCTGTCTGGGGTACTTTCCCCTGTGTACTGATAGTATATCTGGCCCAACAGTCATGCCATGTCCATCTTTCGTATGGTGAAACATATTACCTCCATACATTTACAATGGCTTACTGCTAGAATGTGTTATACTGGAGAGCATTGTGCTTGGCACTGCAGTTGTGAGGACTTGGCCCTGTCATCGGCAGTACTGGGCAATGGCCACCAGGACAAACCTAACCATGCATACATACTGACCACTCTCACACAATATGAAACACACACCAACCTAATGCACGCATACCTGCATATTGTACAAATGCTACAATCTATCCTGCTACCTTGGCCACCTCAGGTAATCTGTCCTCCACTGGTATTATACCTGTGCATACATGTTACTGCATTTCTACATAGGATTGGGTGGCACACCTGACTGTTACTACGTGTCTACATCGGATTGGTGGGGCAGACCAGACTGTTCCTACATGTCTACATAGGAATGGGGGGTGCACACCTGGCTGTTATTACATTTCTACATAGGATTGGGGGGTGGGCACACCTGTGTGTTACTACGTGTCTACATAGGACTGGAGGTGGGCACACCTGACTGTTAATACATGTCTACATCAGATTGGGGGGGCACACCTGTGTGTTACTATGTGTCTACATAGGAATGGGGGGGCACACCTGACTGTTACTACATTTCTACATAGGAATTAGGGGCACACCTGACTGTTACTACATTTCTACATAGGATTGGGTGGGCACAACTGACTGTTACTACGTGTCTACATCGGATTGGGGGGCACATCAGACTGTTACTACATTTCTACATAGGATTGGGGGGGTCACACCTGACACTTGTACACATTTGCTATGACTGTACTGGTATGTCAGGTACTCCATTTTGTTCTGTATTCTAACATATCATGCTGACAAGAGGCATATCAGTGTACTACAGGTCTTAGTGTTGATTGACCTACATATCAGTTTCTGACTTCTTACCCTTCAGAATAAACATCCTACTGCCTGACTTGATGTAGTCTATCTGTGTAGGCCTGGTGGGGTGGGTTACCCATAACCATCATTCAGAGGCCTTAGCACAGCCTTTGTTTGTGTTTGTCTACACCTGTCCTGCTGGCTGAGACTGTTGTTGGGTATGTGAGCCTCCCTGACTGGCACGTGTGTGTCATATAGACACACATGTGGCCCAGCACATTTCCTGCAGTGGGTTTTGTCACTGTGTGTAGTACTGGCTGCTATGGTGACACCAGTATTTGTTATAGATCTCATGCTGCCACTATAGATGTCTACTATCTGCTGGCATACCATTCAGCTGCCCAATTCCCTTGCATGTTCACATCCGTACCGTAGATACAAGTAACAACACATACTACTCCATTCAGCAATTGGTAAGGAGAGTGACTTACCTTGTGGCTGTACCAGTGTTGAGGATGGCGCTGGAGGGATGCCTATGTTGGATGCACATACTACACTCCCTATACATGGTTGAGCACAAGTAGTGTCTTGGCTGGCATCCTTTTTACTGTATGTGCGAGTCAGAGAGAGGTGTCATTCCCTAGGTCCCTACTGTGTCAGTGTATGCGCTATGCGTTGCCTCTTTGCCAAGGCCAGGGCATACTGGGCATGCCTCCTTCTGCCTACTGGGGCAGGCTCAGGTTGTTCCTCCTTCAAGTCACTCTGTGCCTGTGCAGGCCTTGGCAATGGCGGGGTGCTGTGTGGCCCTGCCCCATACTGTTCCTGCTGCAGCTGTTTCCGCAGGATCATATTGTGTAGCATGGCACATATGATGACAATTTGAGTACATGTAGCTGGTGAGTACTGCAAGGTTCAACCGGATGTGTCCAGGCACTTGAGCATCCCAAACACACACTCTATTATAATTCTGGTCTGTGAGTGTGCCTCATTATGGAGTTCTTGTTTGGGTGTGTGTGCATTTCTGATGGGTGTCATCAGCCACGGCTCCAGTGCATAACCAGCATCCCCCACTCGGTGACCATAAGGGATGTCCCCATTGACAAATCTCTGGTACAGCTGCATCAGATGCCAGATGTGGGAGTCATGATAGCTTCCAGGGCAGCCAGCATACACATTCATTATAATGCCCTGGGCATCGCACACGACCTGGCCGTTAATGGAGTGGAAGCCCTTGCGGTTGATGTAGACCCTACCCCCCTCCCCAGCTGGTGCTTTGATGCATATGTGCATGTAGTCTATAGCACCCACTACCTCACGGTATTTTGCTATTTGGTGGAAGAGATGCATATTGCTGGCCAATGCCTCACAGGTGTTGGGGAAATATACGTTCTCACCGGCATGTGCTGACATGGCATCCAGGAACGGGTGAAGTACCCTGGATGCTGACACCTGTGAGATCCCCATGATATCCCCCAGTTGGCCTTTGGAAGTTACCTGTGGATAGTATTCTTAGGCCTACACATACCTTGGTATCCACTGGGATGGGTTCCCCTCTGTTACTTATGTGTGTCAGGCATGACTGGCACAGCTCAACAATTTGCTGTAGAAAGTTCCTGTCCACCCTATAGTGCTCCACTATAGTAGCCCCCTGGAAGGTTAGTGTGTACACTCTTCTCTGTTTCCTCACTTTGGATTGGTTGACAGCATTCTCATCCTCACCATCCTCAGCCTCTTCCACATGTTGATGTATGATAGCTGCTGCAGCCTCTATCATTTTGTTGTTCTTGTTTGCTAAAATTTCCCCACTTGTATACACTGGTGGTGTAGAGTATGTGGGAAAAATCAGAGGGAAAGGTGTTTGCATAGTTTATAGTAGTGTTCTGGGCTGGACTGGGCTGCTGCTTGTGTAATTGGCTGATTATGATACATCTCACCTGCCAGCTATGCTAGTTCTCTTTGATTACCTTCCTACTGATGTTTCCCTTCCCATTGCCTTCCTGTTTAAGCCCAGGGGCACGCCGTGCAAACACAGTGCTCAAATGTGCATGGAGCTGCTATTTCCTGGTTTATTTATTTTTTTCCTTTAAAACTCAGTGCGTGGCGTGCACACCCACTTAGGCAATGTAAAGAGTACTAGGCATCTGCAGGCACACCCCCTTGCTTAGCTCTGCTAAGCTAAGGGCAAACCTGAGCCACAGGGCTTCAATCCGCTTACAGTATGTCTGACACACCAATCTACGATGTCTGCTAACTCTTAGGCTTGAATCATGTGATTCCCACACTTACACTGTTGGGTGCTGACTAGCATTGACAGGGAATCTGGGATTCAGTATCATTCCCCTCATTTGCATAGGATTGCCTGCTAATGCATAGTTACAGGTCCCACACTGAGACTCCTCCCTTAGCAACCACTATTCACTGGCCATGTTGTCTTCTGCCTGCCATTGAGTATAATACAGAATAGTGATTTTGGTTAGAATGCTTATTTCAGGGTATTTTTTATATTTTCAGCCCAATCACGTTTGTGCGCCGCTGCCCTACGCTTAAACAGCCGAAATCGGCTAAAAAAAAAAATTAAAGTTATTTTTTTTGTTTTTGAAACTGTTTTCTATGCCAATGGCCATATATTTGGTGATTGGTATGGTTTCCCATAATATGCTCACTTTATTTGGAGCTGTCATGGCTCCATTTTATAGTTTGCAAAAATGTACTTGGTTACTAACTGAGTGCATTTCTGCACACTACACTAGTCCTGCACGGCCGGCTAACAGCTTCCTGAATCTCAAATTCACCTCATTTCCATGGCTTTCACCTACAAATGGGACAATTTGCATACATGAGTTGTTCCCATGCAGGAATAGTGCAGGAGTGCTCGTGCACATCCCTGCAGCTTATTCCTGGATTGCACGGTGGACATATTGCCTCCTGGAGCTCCTGCACTGTTCCTGCACACTGTGCAGGGCTTGCTGAATCCGGAGGATAGTCTTTTACTACTTCTTATTGTCAGGGTGCCTGAAATCATATCACTGCATGCTTATTTACTGCAACTGAATTGGACAATATACACAGGAACTCAGATGATTTGCCAGAATATTATTAGCTGTGTGGAAAAGTCCAAAACAATCGTGCAGAGACAGGACAGTATATAAAAACTCCTCAGAACTTTGTAACACTCAGCGTTAATAACAGATGTTGTAAGCGCTTTCACAATGATAGCATTGATTCTTCAGACATCCTTGCAAGTAAAACAATGCTCCTTATATAGCAGATAAAAACAATTAAATAATTATACAATCAAGATCAATTGGTGCATCCCACCCATTCTTAAAGCTATACAACAACTACCTATTATAACAAATCAAAATATGTACATAACAAATCTATACAAACCCCTGTAAACTTCAAACACATACATAATTGTTAAAATATACTAACAATGCATTTGTTTCTTCTTGAGTTCACAGGACTTATGTGCTCCCAGTCTCAAGATCCATTTAAGCTCAATATTCTTAGTTTCATTAACAATATCCCCTAGCCTAATGTTGTCCCTAAGAACTTGTAAAACTTGAAAGACAAAGGTATGTGGAAGTCCTGTGTGTCTAGTGTGTTTGGCTAGAGCACTATACTCCAACCACCTATGGGTACAATACATGTGGTTCCTTATAAGTTCTTTCAAACAATGATTCCTCTTCCCCACATAGAACTTACAACATTCTACACAATGTGCAATATAAATCAAATTCTTAGTGTTACAATCAGCAGTAGTTCTAATCTGCCAATTATATCCCATGTCTGGGTGCCTGAAGATGGTGACTCATCCACAAACTGGCAAAATGTACAACTTTTACATCTCTTGGTGCTGATCCCTCTCTTATCAATAAGTTCTTTATTTCTTGGATAGCAAAGCTTCTAAGTGTTTGTTTATTCTTATAAACAAACTTCGGTCGACTGCCAACTATTCCTCCTATCCTCTCATCAACCTGTAGAATATGCCAATTGCATTGCACAATCTCCCTAATACCCTCAATATCTTGTGAATACAACAAGATCATGGGTAAACTATCACATTTGCTTTTCTGTGAACATCTAGCCATAGGTGATTTAGAGAAGTAGGGCTTTTCCATTTTAGACCTCTCCTTTACCGTGTTCATACATGCTCTCTCCACTTCATTCTTTGTATAACCTCTCCCTAAAAATTCATTGGTGAGGTTGGCTAAACTAGAAATAAAATCATTATCCTCACATGATAGACGTGAGATACATAAAGTCTGCCCCTTCACAACACTGGAAAAAACATGTCGTGGATGCATACTGCTTCTATGTAAAAATGACAGGTGGTAACATTCTTTCCTATGCATCATGGTGGTTAAACCTCCTGTTCCATCACATAGGATCTCCATATCCAAGAAATCTACCTTTGCATGGGAGTAGTTGTAAGTGAACATTAAGAACTCACAACTCCTGTTCAAACCATCCAGGAACTCAGCCAGTTCCTCTTCCTCCTTAATCCATACCAGAAAGAGGTAATTGACAAAACATTGATAAAGACACACTCCATCAAACCTCGTATTCAAAATGTTCCAGTGCTCCTACTCGGCCATCACCAGATTTGCATAACTGTTGGCAGAGCTGGTCCCCATTGCCACAGCAGCTGTCTGGTAATAGTACAACTCATCAAAAACAAACACATTTTGCTCAAGCACTATTTCAAGCAAAAAACATAATAAATCAATGTGTTGATCATTAAAACAACTACTCCTGGATAAATATGATTTAACCATAGCTATTCCCTGTTGATTTGGAATAGAGGTAAAGAGGGATTCCACGTACAATGTAACTAAAATTATTTTATTATGGACTATGGTTTCCACAGCTCTGCAAAGATCCCCTAGGAAATGTTCAATGTCTCTCAACACTACTTGACATTCCCCCAGTACTGTTCTAAGTTGCTTTTTCACATAAATCGAAATTGGTTCAGACAACCATCCTGCACCTGACACAATTGGTCTAAAGCTATGGTGAGTGGGATTTTTATGTATTTTAGGGAGCTCATGCAGCTGTGGTACTAAAGGAAAATCAACAATGAAATAGTTGAATAACTGTTTAGTTAAAACAGCCAAACACACACAGTCATTTAGGCATGAAGTGACATAAGCTTTCATTTGTTCAATTACTGTAACATCCACACACTTATATACTTCTGTATCATGCAGCATTAACTTCATCTGTTCTAAATAATAGCTGAGGTTCAGTACAATGACCGGACCCCCCTTGTCCGCCGGCCATATAATAATGTCATGGCTGTTTTGTAAATTCAGTAGTGCTTGCTGTTATTGGCTACTTAAATTATTTCTAAATCTACATGATCTCCTAGACTTAAAGTAATGATACAAATCATTCTCGTATGAGTGAACAAACACCTCCAAAACTTGTTGTAGCGGAGGCATAAATTGCTTGGTTTCTTAAAGCATTTTAAGCCCATTTGTTCACTGTTGCCAAAGACAGATTTTAAAGCAACATTACGAATATAAAGTCTCAATTCAACCATGGTTTCTGAAATATCTGCATGTATATAGGGAAAAAAAAACAGTCCTATATTTAACAAAGAAAGTTCGGACAAAGTAAGCATATAATTAGACAAGTTCCAAACTAACCCATCTGGGTTGATGCCCACATTTTCTTTAATGTCCTTTCATTGTAAACAAATGGCATATCCTTCCTCTACTATCTGGTCCGTAGTTGTTCTTTGTCGATCGAATGCTTCCTGTGGGACTGAAAAGGAAGTGGCAGAGCAGGAAAAGTCTGTTCCTTCTTATTCATGGATATTATTTTCCTTCTCATGAAAGGTTTTGACTCTGTAACATCAACGGAGTTATTAGAGATATTGACCACTTGAACCAGTTGAGCAACTGGAGTGGAATACATCAACGTAGAATGCAAAGGTGATGTCACTCCCTCATGTGCCTGTGAACTGGATACAATATTAGCCTCTGACAGATCCTCCCTTCATTCTGTGTGGGCTGGTTTCATTCAGTAGTTCTGGGTCACGTAAAGACATGCTGATTCCTGAAGTCCATTACATCCTTAGAGAGTTTCCTCTTTTTCAGCTGTATGAGCCTTCTCTGATAGGCAAGCACTTTATCAATAAGTTCATTCACAAAAATGTCTGTTGGTTCACTGTCCATTAACGATGCCAGATCATCTTGACATTGATTAATTTTCCCACTCAATATAACTTCCATTAGTGAGAAGAAGTCTATTAATAACTGTATATATGCCCGACTTGTATCCAGGTTGATCCTCTGCCACTGTGCCAGTCGCCCTGAATACGTATTTCCATATATGGGTATATTCAAGACTCTCAAGCCTCTCGGCACTATATTTAACTTGAGGCAAGCCTTTAAATAATATCTTTGACACTGAAGCCTTTTAAAACAAAATAAGTCATTTTCTAAATTTCTCATAAGATCTCTTGCCTTGGAGTCAACGACCTCATTAACTTCACAGTCAGGGCCATCAAATTGTAGATCCACATTCAATAAAGGATTCTGTTGTAAAACCATGCAATTCAAGAGTCTGTCATTTCTATTTCTCGAATTAATAGTTCAGTATCAAAATCATTGAGAGATCCCTCTGCTATGCTCGCTGGAACCAGAAGCTAAAACCACAACAGCAGGAAAACAGGATGCCAGTGATGAACCACATGAAACCTGATGCAACAAAAAGTCTAAAACAATCATGCAGAGACAGGGCAGTATATAAATACACATCAGAACATCATAAAACTCAGCTTTAATAACAGATCTTGTAAGCACTTTAAGAATGATAACATTGCTTCTTCAGACATCCTTGCAAGTAAAACAAAGCACCTTATATAGCAGATAAAAACAATTAAATAATTATACAATCAAGATCAATTGGTGCATCTCACCCATTCATAAAGCTGTACAACTACCTATTATAACAAATCATAATATGTACATAACAAATCTATACAAACCCCTGTAAACATCAAACACATACATAATTGTTAAAATACTAACAATACATTCATTTCTTCCTGAGTTTACGGGGCATCAGAGCAGGTTTTAGGGACACAGAATCATTTAGACCTGAGCCCAAATGTGCTCCCAGTCTCAAGATCCATTTAAGCACAATATTCTCAGTTTCATTAACAACATCCCCTAGTCTAATGTTATCCCCAATAACTTGTAAAACTTGAAAGGTGTTTGTGGGTCCTGTGTGTCTAGTGTGTTTGGATAGAGCACTATACTACAACCCCCTATGTGCACAATACATGTGGTCCCTTATATGTTCTTTCAGACGACAATTCATCTTCGCAACCTAGAACTTACAACATTCTACACAATGTGCAATCTAAATCAAATTCTTATGGATCTTGAGACTGGGAGCACATTTGGGCTCAAGTCTCAATGATTCTGTGTCCCTAAAACCTGCTTTGAAGTCCCGTAAACTCAGGAAGAAATGAATGTATTGTTAGTATATTTTAACAATTATGTATGTGTTTGATGTTTACAGGGGTTTGTATAGATTTATGTACATATTATGATTTGTTATAATAGGTACTTGTATAGCTTTAAGAATGGGTGGGATGCACCAATTGATCTTAATTGTGTAATTATTTAATTGTTTTTATCTGCTATATAAGGTGCTTTGTTTTACTTGCAAGGATGTCTGAAGAAACAATGTTATCACTGTGAAAGCGCTTACAACATCTGCTATTAAAGCCGAGTTTTATGAAGTTCTGAGGAGTTTTTATATACTGCCCTGTCTCTTTACGATTGTTTTGGACTTTTTGCTCCATCAGGTTTCATGTGGTTCATCACTGGTATCCTGTTTTCCTGCAACTGTGTGGAAAAGCTGCGAACTGAGTAGAAAGCATTGTTAAGCAAGTAGGAAACAATTTTAGGAACAAAACAAGTCACCTGTTACTGTCCAACTCAGCAATCTTTAAGTTTGCTAACTTACTTTCATAACTGTAGTGTGCAAACTTAGGAATCCTCTTGTTTGTGATGCTGGCTGCTACTGGAAAGAAAAGAAGGTGTGGGTGCCATTTTTCAGATTTATTTCTTAAACAATCTAACAGGTATCATTTCAAGTTGTAGCAATGTCCACAGTGGAGAAAGGAATTTAAATTGGACTTGGAGTACTCTGGACTCCGGAGTGTTTTCATTTACGTCACCATTTTAGTGATACTGTTATGCTGTCTCTTCTAGATTACTTTATAGCTGTCTGTTAACACCATATTCTCTGTGTGGAAGATGTAAGTTTCCCTAAAGTTCAGGCACTTAACAAAGAATATCTAAAATTATAACAGGTGGTAGTGCTTTCTTTAAAAACTTTCTTTAATAACGAAGATTTGTCTTGAACCAGCTTTTGCTTCCCTACTTTCATTAGTGGATTTACACTTTGGAAAGTTTTCAAAGAAAGTACATCTACCACCTGTTATTAGTTTGGATATTCACAGTATGTTTTTTATTAGGTGCCTGAATTCAGGGGAATCTTAGATCTTCCATGCAGAGAAGTTTCCTCATTTTTTTGTTTTCGAACCTGATATATTGATGTACTGGGTTGTGAGACTTTGAGGGACACCACAAAGACTATTTGCCTCATTTAACATCATATTCTCAGATGGGAAAACTGCTGTACTAATGCTGACAATGGTCACTCTGGTCTGGCCATGCAGGCTCTTTCAGGTAGCTCCACAGTGTCATATACCTGACAACATTAAGAACTGATCTGAATCTGAATTTTTGGCAACCATTTTTAGTTAGATGACTTTGTTTGTGTAGCTCAAGTGCAAAACTCATGTAAATCAGTGACAATTAATAAAAATAGTTGAAGAAGCACTGTTGTTTTAGTTGGTCAGTGAACATTAAATATACCCCTGGATTTACTAATCTTCTGTGCAGGACTAGCTGAGTTCTGCATGGAAGTGGCCATTTAGGAGCAGGACAGCAGTGTGCTATGCATTTTAATGAAGGTGTGCTGCCTGAGCTCCAAATCTTACACGAAGCATGTAAGAGTGCAGGGAGGGGCATGTCTGAGAGCAGAGCTCTCAGAATATACATGTCTCCACAATGAAAAACAGCAGAAAGGCCAAAAGAATGAGAGAGTCCGCTCATAGTTGCCTGCATACCCCCAGCAACATCCCCCCACGTGTACAACAGCAATAGTAAATACAAGCAATATAAACATGCCATTTTCTTTTTATCAATCCGATTAAATCTAACCGTAGATGCACGGGTTTGCCTATTGCTTAGCTATGGTTAATGCAGCTTAAATGGCTGAAGAGGATAACAAGGAAGATATATGCAAATGAAGCAGTATAGTAACAGTGTAATGGGCAGAGCATTCGCCTTACCAGTAGGCATTCTCTGTTTGAGTCCCACTAAAGCACATTCCATTTTCATGTCAAATCACATTATGACCAATATTTTAGTTGCATAACCTACTAAGTTACATATATTTGTAAACTGGAGTACTGCATTAAATGCAGATGTGAGGTGTCAGTGTCATAATGTTGCAAAGTCCACAGATAATCACATGTGTCCCATACAGTATATGTACACAGGAATCATGGATACAAATGGAAGGTAAAATGTGTAATGAATGATAACTCCATACAGCTTCCAAATCCCCCACCTTCCCAAGAACCATTAGACATTACTGTCTAAATCAGTGCAGTTTTAAGCATGAGTACGCACTAGTAAGCAAGTGTAAGCACCATTAAGCAGTAGTAAGCATATATAAGCACTAGTAAGCGGGTTTAAGCCCGTTTGCATGGTGGTAAGCAATGTGCATACAGGTTAAGCAATATTGAAGCTAACACTCTGTAACCATCATTAACCAGAGGTTAGCTGTGCTTACCCTTGCGCAAACCCACTTACAACTGCTTAAAAGTGCCTTAATCACTCTGTATCCAGCAACAAAATAAATATCCTCTGCAAGTCTTGAACACAGGACCCTGCACACAATAGCCAAAGTGATTTACCACGAAGCCATATCAGATACACAAAACACCGATGTTTTCAAAAACATATCATACAGCCCAGTCATTCAACAGTACATGAAATGTATTTAAACATGTAGATGTATGTGTGTGTGTGCATATATTTATATCTAAATAGAAATATACATATCTATATATGTAGATATATATATATATATATATATAAATATAAACATATATACATACATATGCATATGTCTATAGATATATATGTCTACAGCTATATGAAAATATATATATATATATATATATATATATATATATATATATATATATATATATATAGGAAACCATATATATATATAAAAGCAGATATATGTATCTATATAGGTATATACAGACCTACATATGTAGATAAAAATGGGAACATAACAAAAACATGTATGTCCACATACACCGTTAATGCGGTTTAGGGGGCCCAAATAACATACATCTTGTACGAATAGGTATCCTCCCACAACCAAACATGTCTGCCTGCAATACGCTACCAACTGTTGCAGATCCCATAACTAGGACCTGACACAACATGGGTAAAAGATGTTAACAGTATTCCATCCCACATGTATGATGTCAGGCTGGTATCAGTAACATATCATGCAGTACAGTCTGGCTACCTTAGGGAATGTACAATGTGGAAGCAATCAACATCCCTAGGATACATATACATATACACAGACATATATATGCAGATACCGATATGCATACATATATATATATATATATATATATATATATATATATATATATGAAACTACACATACACACACAGAGATATGTATAGGAAGATACATATATAGAATGTGCACACAATACAGAACAGCCACTATGCTTACAGTTACCACCTTACCAACTGGACACTGTATGAGCCACCCATACAAATGACAATTGTTGCCTGCAACATATACCCACAGCGAGGTCAAAGGATATAACACCACACACAGGTTTGCATACATGGGAAAGCTTTATTTGTGTACTATTACAGTTGTATATGCCATGTCATATAGCTGTTTGGACACTGACATCCATATAGACAGAGTAATGAAACTGTGAAACAGGTATACTAATACAGGAAAGGTTTACATATGTTGCTGTCCAGGCCGAGGCCTTCAAGTAGTACAATAGTAAAGACAGACTGGGCCACAGGATACCAAACAATCAACAGTAAGTAATGCAGATGTATAGTCCAGCAGCCTCTATCTACACTCTGTACACAATCCCTAGGGGGTAAAGACCTCAGTTGACACAATGGGATGTATCTGTTACATAGCAAGGCATAACTGACACCATCACAGGCACACTGGCACACAGAACAGTCTGTATAGCAGGAGGCAGTAAGCCTGTATTTACCCAAGGTGAATTGTATGGTAATGTACATCCATATACGCTAAGGCAGCTTACCCCGATACCCCCACATGTTGTAACAGCCTAGATTAGTTATGGTGCATCCCCCCAAGACTCAATAATACAGGGCCATATACCATTGTTACATACACTGGTCTCTGGAGTGCATAAGGGCACACAAGTATTGTGTAGGTGAAGCCCACACATATATGGGCCCAACTCCACAGCGTGTGTGTGTCGGGGACACAACAGCAGTGGACTGATGGTAGGAATGGCAGCATGACATACTCACAGCCCACTACATAACAACCCCTGCCAACATGTCATATGTACAAAGCCTGGTATGTAGGTGGAGGACAAAGGCTGGAACACAGGCCCATATGTGTAAAATAAGCAAGTCACTGGTGTTAAAGGATAGTCTGCAACATGCCCTTAGTCAGGAATATGAAGTTAGAAACACAAATGAATGTAGCCATGTACTGATAGTACTCAACACACGCACATTGCCAGTGATATATCTGACACAAGACCTGTGTGGTGGACAGACAAAACATAATAGGCACACCGCTGGCCATCAAAAGGATAGGCCCACAGTTGAGAGCTATGCAGACAGACTGCATTCCAAGTTAAACTAGTATGTACACACAAACCATGGTAACACCAGTGCTATACAATGCATATGACAGCACTACTCACACTCTATCTGTAGTTCTGGAACCTCCTAAAAATATGTAGCTGGCCTGAGTGTGCAGGTTCTCCTGAAAAAAGGTATTGCTACCTGCTGTCTGTAACACTGCCGCCCACAAACAGGAAGGATGTCCATCATACAGGAAAGATAAAGGGACCACGCCCACAAGATGTAGGGTTTTATAGTAGTTGGTTGCCATGAAAGTGGTAATTGGAAGTACTACACAGCATGCTGCATGCAGGTAGCAAGTGGAGGACACAGATTGGTGCAGAGGCATCACCTGATCATGTGCATCACCTACAAATCCATGCTGCAATCTATGCAAATCAGCTCATTCCATTTAATGGAGAGAGACTGAGAGAGAGAGAGAGAGAGAGAGAGAGAGAGAGCATATAAGACACAGAAAAAAAAAAAAAACATCCAGAAGAGTCTGCATTCCCAGAACAGATGTGTGAAGTATATATGTATGTAATTGACTGCAGTACTTGGTCCATAATAATGGGATAGAAGATGTGGAATGATTTATATGTGCATTCAGGTGTTTTTGTTGTAATGATGTTCAGCTGAACAACTGCTAAGGATAATAGAGTCCATCCTTGTGGGTAGTGGGCCATACTCGTAAACCATGCAGAGCAGCACTGACTGATAAGATGTAAGCCATCATAGTGTGTGTTGTGTAATGGGAAGTATGTATATTACGTGACCTATAGCTGGTGGTGGAAGTTATGCCATTATGATGGAGACATGGGTTCCACAGCCCACCTCTTACAGCATACTCAGGTTAACCTGTATTGCAGTATGCAGGAATGCAATAGGTGTGTAATTGGGTTACCTGCAATCTGTCCCTACATATACCCCCCCCCCAATGTCAGGTTGTGTCCATATGTGGCACCTGTCTGTTTTGTAGCAAGGCAGAACAGTGCAGCTGTGCAGAAGGTGTTGTGAGATTGTGGACCTAATGTCTGAATGTACCCCACATATAGGTATGCATATGCGTACATAACTATATATATATATTTATTTATATATATATATATATATATATATATATATATATATATATATACATGTATGTCCACAAATATACAGATACCCATGTGTAGACATATATATGACCACATATGTACATCACATATATCTACACATATATAGATATATACCTATATGCACATGTCTATATATATATATATATATATATATATATATATATATATATATATATATATATACAAACACACACACAAACATATATGTATGTAAATACATGTCCCCTATATTACTACTACAGTGCTGCTTGCTATGTGTGAGGAAACAGCACACATAGCAATACACACAGATATATACAGCTGTCAGTGTGTGCAACATGGATTCGTATGTCACATGTAAACCCCTTGTTGGGACCACATTGCCCTTATCAGTGAAGTATGGAATGGGAATATGGGGAAGTATGGCAGGTATAGTTATGGAGGTGGACAGGGTTGGTAGATATAGAGGACAGCTTACAGGGGTGGTATGTGACACGTGGTGGATAAAGACCCTGGATGGTGTGTGTGGTCTGTGATGTGGATGCCCCCTGGGCCTCAGTATGGACACAATGGGAAAAAGCCTCCCACCCACTGCTACTCACAACATCAGTCCATGTCCCAAAGGTACCTGGCCTGGAGGCTGAGCAGGAGGAGCATGTGGGCCCTGTGAATGTGTACTGGGTGCCTCAAGGTTATGTAGCACATCCCACATATGTCTGTGGAGCCCGTTATGGAACTGACCCTGGACCTTATCTTAGTGGAAAGGAACATGTCTTTGTGTGCCCCTGGGGGGGGCAACATCCTCTAGGTTGGTTCCACCTGATGATATTGCTGGACCAGTGCATGAGGAGGCCCAAGGGTGGGTCACATATGTCATGTGGCCTGGTAACATGGGCAGATGAGTTTGGAGAGGTGGTTCTGCTGGCCAGTAGTACATATAGATGCTATTGTGTCACTGTTATAGAACATATGTCGGTAGTAATAGTCTACACAATCCCAGAACATGTCCAACAGCATGCACAGATAACTGCAATAACACAGAATGTCAGATATGCAGCCAAAATATAACAAACATACCACAGGCATATATGGAACCACTGTGGCCCTGACAATGGCATGCAGGTGAACAGTGTGTAACAGGCCAGCAATGATAGTGCCCACATAGGGAACATGGCTAGAAACACATTTCACAAAGCGTGGTACAGTAGAATATCTGCCCCACTGGTAGGTATGCTGTAGCCATACCTAATGAGTTGTGTGCACTTTTTGTTTGTCACTGATATGGTAGGGGGGTGACAGTAATGTGTATTATGTACTGTGGTAACCTTGCTGTATGACTTGCTCACATCTGTGTCCATCTTTATTTCTTTCAGGCACAATGTCTCATGGAAGGCTGCCAGCATACACAGCAGCTGAAAATGAAATCCTGCTGAATGGATTCATACAGCACTATGCGATCTTGTTTGCTGGGCTGCCCATGATCAGCAGGAGTGGACCGCCCTGTGGAATGACCTTGTCCACAGGGTCAATGATGACAGATTGCACAACCGCAGTTATGTGCAGGTCAGGCATTATTGTTCTGACCTGCTTCGCAATGCCTGCCAGTGTGCTGCTGCAGTCTGGGTGGATCACCTCACCACAGGGGGGCCATGCCATCCATCCCCCCTGACACATGTGGAGGAGCTCCTGGCCAGCCTCGTGGCACCTGCCCATCCGACCATCCACCAACCACTGGACACCTTTGTGGAGGTGAGTACCACCCACACACCGGTCGAGGAATATGCAGGTAAGGCCACAGGGCAGATCAGTAGACCACTGTTGTGTATACATCCACATCTGTACAGGTAGATCATGCATATCTGACATATCATAGATATATTTTGTTGCTGCATAGTAGTGATAAACAGATGTCCATATGTGGTAGTATTGTGGAAATGTACTGTTGATGTATTGTAATACTGCACCCACCCTGTAACAATGCCACAGGTGTGGCCACTGACTTTGCAGCTCTCACCTCTTATGTAGGTCCTCCCGGGATACCACCAAGGCAACAGCTGGTAGCAGGTGAGTATGGTTATGTAGATGCTTTCCAATACACTGGGCATGTAATGGTGATGGTATATTCCATGCACACATCTAACACACCTACCCAGAATGCATGCTGTACATGTGCATGTATTGTTGCTGTGAAATGAATGGCATCACAGGAATGGCCATGATGGGGTATTGGAAGGAAATGTCAGACATCTGCATGATAACTAACATCCTGTCATTGCAGAATGTGTCCACAGGGAGTAAAATAATGGTGGGAGACATGACCTTCAGTAGGGACATGTATGGAACAACACCAGTGTATATACCTGTAGGACAATGTCAACTGCTGCAGAGATATACTATGGCATAGGGGATTACAGTGGTCCACATTATCAGCTGGGACTAGGCTGTAACATTTGGTGTTCAGTGTATGGGTCACTGCAAAGTGATACACGTGTAGGGCTTACTTGTCATGCATCTGCAAAAAGGCTGAAGGAGAGGGGGTGTCAGCATAACACACCAGTGCACTGCAGCGGGGATCCTAAGGATGCTAAAATGGCTGTATCAGCACATAATTAGGTTCAGGACCTATGGCAGACATAACCCTACCCCCACAGCAATAGTGACAGCAGTGTGTGAACAACAAGGGATGTGCACATGAGTAGAACTTGCAATCATGCACATTAGGGGGGGGCATGTGTAGGGCAGACTGAACATACACTGGCAAATGCATATGGCCCACACTGGTATACCCCTGCCAGGAGTAGTGACTGCTGTAGTACACACAACAAGAGATGCGACGAACTGTCATGATAAGGGTGTGCACACATATGCCCACATGGTGTGTATGCATTGTGGTCAGCATCCGCACAGCTAACACATTCTGTAGACACTGCATGTCAAAGTACAGGACATATGTCACATATCGGGTCATGTACTGTGAAGATATGCGGTGATGTGGTCCCATGGCAGATCAAGGATGGGTGTGTCACATCAATAAGGGTGTGTAGACCGCCCATAGCCAAGGTATGCTCTGATGGTTGTCAGTGTAAGAGTATTGGATTGGTCATACATGGTCTGCTGATGTTGAGAGCTGTAAATCAGACATCAGGCATTCACAAATGACATCTGTCCACATATCATCCCAGGTATGTGTTGCTGGAAAACATAGGAGCTGTGAGCATTAAAGCTGACATAACCGACACAGTAGTACACATTCAGCAATGGGTTGTACACCTGTGTGGTGTGGAGCACAGTACATGGCAGGGTACAGAACAGGTGCACAGCAATACTGTGTACATGGCTGCAGTGGTATCCAGGGGAAGGGGCATCACCTAGTGACATAGCACATGCATCACACACATGTATATTGTTGCTAGCATGGATTGACTATAGCTGCACTGCATGCTGTTGGGTACCATATGTTATGCATGTTGACAGATGGGTAATAGGAGGACTGTGTGCCCTATCATTGTGCAACCTCACCTATATATGTGTGTGTGTGCATCCTGGTGGGTAGTTAGTTTGTCTGTAGGATAACTCTGGTGAAGTGGAGGGAGACTGATGTATGTAGGATGTATGTGTGCATGTGTGTGTGTTTCTGTGGCTGGCCATGTACGCACATGTGTTATTGTGGGGTGTATACAGCAGTACCTCCCTTTGGGATCATGCAGTACATGGACACCAGGGATACCTGTTATGTATGTAATCACAGGACAGCTGATAGTATAATATGGTCTGTAGCATGGAACAGACATTGACAGGGAAGGTAGACACCAGGTACACCCTTAATATTGCATTCAGCAGAGAGGTCACCTACAACCCACATTTGCAGCACTACAGATACATTGGGGAAGTACTAGTCAACACCAGGGAGTGTATCCATATATTACAGTTGTCACATGATTGGCTGATTGAAAAGCATATCTGGCATGTACTGAGCATTACATACACATGACACACCATTGCATGATATTATGGAGTGAACATAGTAGCCCACACATATAGGGGCCATGCACATGATGTCTAGACATACACAGAGTGAACACCGAATGACAGCAGTGAGGCCATCTAAAACCACTACACACAGGTCAGGCAGGTAATGTAGTAACAGGTCTTTTGTTGTGATCGTTTGTGTAGGCATTTAGAGGATTGATATGCTAATGAGTGGTATCAATGTGCATATGTTACCAAGTGTTGATGCATGATCGGGTGCACATGGACATATACATGGGACTGTCTGTAAAGTCATGGACAGGTAGGTATTACTGTGGTGTGTGTGTGTACTATTAGACAATGCTGTACAGGTTTTAAAGTGCATTTACTTTTTTCCCCCACAGGTGGCAAGGTGGGCCAGGGTCCCTCCTGCATGCAATCTGATGTTGGTGTCCATACAGACACCGAAGATGATATTACTGTTGAGGCACATGTGGGGTTGTCAGGGGTCAAAACAGTGCCATCATTTGACATTCCCCTTTTAACTGCCCCAACCCCACACACAGTTTCAGTGCCTATACATACCCCATCACCAATGGCCATAGCAGAGCGACAGCTGGCATTTGGTGGCTGTGCACAGGAAAGTGTGGTAACCATGCCTACTGTGTCTGGTTGCAGCAAGCATAGCCAGATGTCTGGCAGGGCACCACATAGGCAGATGTCCCAGGGTGCTCATGGTAGGACCGCTGGACATCATGCCCCTGGCAGAGACAACATAGCTGGTACCAGCAGGTGCATGTTTCAGGCTGTCTTGGAGGTGCAGGCACATATAGAACGTTACACCAGACAGGGCCTGAGGCTGCAGAGGGCTGTTCTCACATCTGCAAAGTGACAATGCCCATGAACTGACTGGTGCCATCCATGCGTTAACTGAGTTCATGGATAGATGGTCTGGTGAGATGATGGCCTTCATCAACCGTGGTCTGTCCATGCTTGAACGTGTGGTGGGAGTATGGTGATGGCCGCATGGATGTAGGCCAGCAATGCCAACAGCTGGCAGTCAAAGTGGATGTACTTGGACACCAAGAGGCTCCAGTAGTAGCAGTACCAGCCCTGGCATGCCGGGCGCACTGTCTACATGACACCACAGCAGGCCAAGAGCACATTGCCCTGGCCAGTCCCAGGAGGGACCTGGTACCAGTGGACATCTATCACCATCAGGTGAAAGTAGCACATCGAGACCTGTACCTGCATGTGCCCATGGAACCCCTGGCAGACACAGTCCACATGTCCATGGCCAGAGGCAGTGAACTGCACACCCTGCCAGGTATGGTCTGCAGCTGTCCATAAATGCCTGTGTAGGGCAGCCACATGGCAAAACTGTGTGCATGCATACCCACACACTATACAAACACACATAGGGCAACCCCATACCTACACACATCACATCACCATGCCCAGTTCACCTTGGTACACCCCTGAACCATACACATGGTGTCAAATGCATGGCCCAACCTTGGCCTCTGGCAAACCAACAACACACCCTGTGCATATGATGATACCTGTGCCACATCTCTGTCATCCGTACCATCTATGCAGGGACAGGCTACTATGGTTCTGAGGCACACGTTGACTGTACTACAGTGTACCCCAGTACTGCAGTCTAACATGTTATAAGGAATAAAGTGCAATGCATATGTCAGTTAGTGTAGCCACCCAGCAGTGATGATTATAGCTGTTAGTAACACTGGTTGATTGTGGTCTCTATAATGTTATCCATTTGTGTTGTAGGTGTACATGTGTTAGCATGAGGATGCCCTTTGCATATGATGATACCTGTGCTGCATCCCTTTCATCCATGCCATCAATGCAGGGCAGGATAATATGGTTCTGATGCACATGATGACTGTACTACAGTGTACCACAGTACTGCAGTGTAACATGTTGTAAGGAGTAAAGTGTAATGTATATATGTCAGTTAGTGTAGCCATCCAACAATGATGCATTATAGCTGTTAGTAACACTGGTTGATTGTGGTCTCTATAATGTTATCCATTTCCGTTGTAGGTGTACATGTGTCAGCAGGAGGATGGTCTGCAGTTATATTCCACAATGGGGTATGGCACTGTGGTGACACCATGGATGTGACATATCTGGGCTGCAGTTGAACACATGTCACAGGTTAGTATAACAATTATTGGCTGTGCCATATGGACAGGTGACCCGCTGGGGCATGTATGCCCTGCAACCTGATGTAGACCCATCCACATACACGCACACTGTTACTTGGCAACACTGGGACTAGACCCCTACCTAGGTATGTAGTGATACTGAAGTGTGTGGCTTACATTACACACACCACACAGTGTTTAGGGTGAGGTGTGTCCCAGGTTACATGTTACATGCAGAACATCCCCAGACATGTACAGTATGTTAATGGTGGATGTAATGGGTGTATATTGACAATACATAGTGTGACATACCTTCATATACACATTAACAGACACATAACAGGCAGACACACATCTGAGAGACCATGGCCTATCGCTGTTAACTAACTTGACCGTGTGTACAATGTATTACAGGTAGGCTGCACACAGCACATGCATAACTGGCCTGGAATGTGGTATCAGTTACCTGTGTGGTTGATGGTGACAGTGGTAACCATAATGTGGTACATGGGACTTATACTGGGTGTACCTTGGTGTAGTGACAGTGTACACAGCACCCACATCCCCCATTGGATATTGTACTCCCTGACACCCATGATGACACTCTGATATACCCACCATCACACATTGGCCACGGCTGAGATACAACCCATTGTTGGTCCCAACAGTGGTACTACAGGGATAAGCATCTGATGCTCGTGCTACTCACATAGCAGGGTGTTGCATTGCTATGCCTCACCGATCGGCAGCAACAACATTATCTGTACTACTGTGTGGCAATGGGTATTGTAATAGGTGCATTATCCTTGGAATGCTGTACCCTACAGGTAAACAGACATGCACACATAACCACACTTGCCAGAACACAATGAGTATCCCATGCCTATCAACCCATTTGTACAACACAGTTGTGATGGTACTGCAAGGCTCGTGTAGCCGGTATGTGGAGGAGCTTAACAGGGTACATGTAATGTCCCATACAGCAGCAGCCATGACTGGCTATGTCAATGGGTTTTCCAGTGGTTGTGAAGGCCCTCATGGAATTCCCATGTACAGGTGTGCTAACACACAGACACTGCTATACTCAGTCATGCACATGTACACATGTGTCAGTACTGGGGTGCATCACTGCAGGTGGTCATAGCTGTGTACCTATCTATTGTCCAAGGAGGGATGGGCTGTGCAGAGGTTGTGTGTACAGTGGTATCCTGCCACCTGCCATGTGGCTGCAGGGAATCTATCGACATACACTACTGTGGTGACCCTCAGGGTGAGAGTGACATGCATCAGCCATTCCTCCAGGTGCCTCCTGCATATGGCCACTGAGGTGATCATGTTGACATGCATGCAACATGCATTACAGCACAGGGTTAGTGTCTGTGATAGAGACCTGTACACAAGCATGTTCTGTTGACTGTGGTAGTATAGTGTAGTGGTGGTATCTGTGGCATGTGGTGCGTACAGGGTGTTATCTCCAATATGTTCCAGTTCTTACACAGCTGGACAGACATGCTAGTGTCAATCAAGCTTATGATGCCTGTACATATCCCAGCTGGATACCTGCCATCTACACATCTGTACAGGGGCTGACTGTCATCAGCTTGGCAAGTAGCTATGCAGTAGGATGAATATGTTGACAGAAAGACATTTGACAACAATATGTATGCCATACCTACATGTCAGGAGCCCTCACTAACATGTGCTGTACAGACGGTAGTCTACAGTTACATTTCACATGTCAGATCATTACCCAGTAGGTGTTATATACTGTGACACAGCTCACACACCAGGGTTACAACAGGGAGGCCTCAGAGTCCAGCTATGTATGCAGGTGTGCCTGTTGTCAGTACTATATTTAGCACTCTACTCTTGTCTGGGTAGGCACTGTCAACAGTAGTACTGCCAGATACACTACATGCCAGTGTGACAGCACATACCCTGAATTACTACCCTTGTATATAACAGTCACATGGATAAAGTGCTGTACAGGCCTCATATATGTCTGTGTCCCATACATGACACTCACACCCCTTGCTACTGTAATGACAGCACATAGGTGCATGTATTGTACATGGCATTACATACACTTATTACAGATGTCATTACTCTGCTATGTTAGCAGACTGGGTCGTGTGAGCTGGTTACCAGGGCTAGGCCATGCTTAGCAGGTATCAGTACTGCTGCAATATAACAGCTGAGCTGATTTACCCACTGGAAAGCGAAGCCTACACTGTATAAGCGCCCATACGTTTCCCCGTAGCTTAGCACTGTTAAGCTTCACGCAAACCAAAGCTGCTCAAAACTGCCCTAACCACTCTGTATCCGACAGCCCTTGTTCTGCCCAGCAACAAAAACACTGTAAACTAAAGTCACAACACTTAACCTCTACACCATGACCACTGTGAAGACAGCTGTTGCTTTTCCAATATATCTGTCAGTATACATATTGATTAGTATTGAACAATTGCCTTTACTGCTACATTTGAGTAGGACTTGTTATTAATATGACTGTTGCAACACATATGTTGATTTATCATAATATATACATAGCAGATACATACAGTGGGATACATCTGGGAGTATATACACAACCGTGAGGCTTACACATGACAGGAATATGGATATATACATATAATCGGTTGATATATGTCTACATGTACATACACATGTATATTCATACATATGTCTGTATATACATCTGTATAGTGCAACATATACATGGCCATGTGTACATATATATATATATATATATATATATATATATATATATATATATATATATATATATATGGCTATATATGTATGCACATCCTATGTGTATAGGTATGCCTATTTATGTAGATATATATGTAGATATCTATAACTATATGTGCATACATATCTATTCTGATATACCTATTACTGTCAATATATATGCAGATAGCAATAAGTATATATGCATATGTATCTCTATCTGTATATGTGTAAACATATATTGCTGTGCATATGTATATATCTGAGTGTTTATATGTATCTATGTATATATATATATATATATATATATATATATATATATATGTGTGTGTGTGTGTGTGTGTGTGTGTGTGTGTGTGTGTGTGTGTGTGTACATATACATATCCATCTCTGTATGTCGATATGTATATGTGCATATATCTATATAGATATATAGACAAGCATATATACATATATGTTCACCTTATGTCTTGCACATGGAATGGAGCCCTACCTCAGCCCCAATAGCCCCAACCACTTAGTGCAAGGGGATGTCAGGTATGTATTGCAGGTATATATGTAGACTTATTGTTACTGTGATAGGGGTTGCCTTTACAGATATGTTGTGTGTTGGAGGTCACATCTGCTTTTAACATGTGTGCCATTGGCCACAGACAGACATCCTAAGGACATCATAGTACAGTACCACTGCTAGCACAGTAATGATCCTGTGGACTACAGCAGAGATATGGCCAATACATTTGGACAGTCTGACACACTCTGGTCAGTCCAGAGGTATACTCAGAGCCCCTTAGTGCAAGACATGTGGACCAAGTCTGACAATGTGGATGTTAACAGCCATGTAGATAGGTATATCACGTAAACGCTGGTATACATTTGCCCACATAGGTTATGAATTCACACACTCCTGTCTGTCCTGAAACATACTAACCACTGGTACAGAGGTGCTATGGCCACATGCTACCCACTATTTAGTGACATACATCTGTACAGCATCCCACTGCTTTGTCCGACATAAATGACTGTTATGGTGGCCTGGCAGCAGTACATCTGGCAAGTATCTGGACATAACATCACACTGGGTAAGTACACTAAGCTGCTAGGCATGTAACAAAGCACTGTGCAGGCTATACGCAGACTGCCACAACACTGACCTACATTTCTTATGGGGGAATACACATGTACCTGTATATATAGCAGGCTCTACAGGCATGTCACGGCACAGAGTAATAGACACCTGTGTGAACATGCATAGCCACAAACAATGTGAAGACAGCCACAGCCACATATTGTAGCTAGCGTAATATTACAGTATATGGACTATCTGATCAACACCACCCTCATAAGTGCCACTCACACACTAACCCTACATATACTGGGCCACTACACAGTGTGGTCCAATGCCTGTCTGTGGTATGGGACATGTGTGTATTTGGCCCTACAAACATGTAAGCCAATAGGGTAACATACAGTGAAGCAGCATTTAACATCAGATAGAATAGGACCAAGAACAATGACATCTACCACAGTCTGTACACAGGCCAAGGTACATATTCACAATACACACACTGTCGGCAATCACCATAAGTACACAGACCTCAGTACTGTACACACAGCCACAGAATGCCCAGGTTATGTTCTCAAAAATAACCCCTACTATACATAATGTGTTGCAGTCTGATATCTCACTGGCTTATCAGATATGATGTCACTAAATTATGGTGTACAGAACATATGCACCTCTTACCGCATGACATATGCACACAGGTTGACAGAGTTGTAGCTGGGGTCACAAACACAGGGCCAATATTGACATGTTGCTGTGAAAACCTCATACATTTACTGTTGTGACATATGTCCTATGAGGGTTATGAAGTCAGTAACTCTCATGTCTGTCACCATGTACTGTCTGCAATCCTCACACTATCCTTCTGCAGTTCACAGATAGGTGCTCTGAGAGTAACACAAGAAACAAAAGGCACCACACACTGCCCAGTTTGCAGATGACCCTACAGATGGGGGTTTTCACAGAAACATAGCACTGTCATGACAGGTATTAAAACGTAGACTAGCCATATCCACACACACCTTGTTAAACCAACATTACTCCAAATGCAGAATAGTGACACTTACATTCTGTAGTCATGTCAGGCACATCCCCTTCCTGTGTGTTGGCCAGTTTCCAGAGTGTATGTTGTTAGAGGTAAATCCCCAATCCATCTGAGATGCTGTTTGCCAAACAACAGATCTAGGTCCTGCTCACAGTGAGTGAAAAGGCCCAACAGCAACATGATGTTCCTAGATATTGGAGTGTGTTTCCATGCAGTTGGCTATGGGAATGTTACCACAGGTGTTCCACATGCAATCAGCTAGAAGATGGCTGAAATTCATGCAGAGTCCATCAGCTGATCATGAGCATCACTTACAAAACACATGCTGCTGCTTAAACAAATCAGGTGTACATCTCACATCCACCACAGGGGGAGTGAGAGAGGCTGACAGAAGCAAAGATAGGTCAGGGAGGGGATGAGAGAGTAAAACCTAAGCATGTTTGCGTTAGACACCTACCAGTACAGGGTATCAAACCCCTGACTGACTATGTATTGCTATCACATGGCTATACAGTTATTGGATGCACCACATAGCTTATATGTTGAGGAGCTCTCCAAACATATATGTGATGGTGAGGGACATCTGCAACAGTGATATGGTAGCCATATGGTAGGTGTAGTACATGTGCCTGTCCGCATGAACAGGTGTCAGCATCAACACAGCCACACTCTCTCAGGGACCCACACACATTGACATACTGGCAGGGTCATGAATACACCTCCTCACTAGTTAGTTTGCCACAATACAGTACTGTGCAGGTATCACATGCACCACAGGGGTTATCCAGAGGTTATGTGGAGGTGTCTGACATCAGACAGCATGCATCAGTATGCCAATGGGGGATGTAATGAGTGTGAATGTGGTCAGAAGCATCATACACCACACACACACACACAGACACAGGGCTCCAGTACTGACATGCATGGGTGCATTGCTTAATGGGTGTGTAGTGGTTGACTGTGCCAGAAGGCTATACAAGGCTAGGTGAGGGGTATACATTGGCATCAGGCCACAGGACAATGGTCTGCAGTGTGGCTCAGGGGTGTAGTGTCTGGATTGGCCCACATAGGTGGGTATTGTATTCACCATCCAGTCACCTGGGTAACTATTGTGTGTGGTCATTGCTGTGCATTGCTTGCCATGTATGTGTTCATTAGTCCATGACATGGATGGTGTCTGGGATGTGCACACTTCCCACATGCATGTACATTGACATGTGGAAATGTACCTGAGGTGTCTGGCCCATGTTGTGTACACAAATTGTTATCATCAGATGTGCCAGTCCTGGCCTCATATGGCAGGAACAGGTAATGGACAGCAGGTTGGCCCTGCACCTACATTGATAGCATTATACAGGTATTCCCTGAGGTCAGTGGCATCTGTCCATACAGGACATGTGTTTAAGGCATGGTATGTCCTTTGTGGGTCACATTTGATGGCACCGCAGATGTTGCAGGTGTCCAGTGGGGAACATAGTGAAGGCACACTGTCTGCATGTATGTGCCTATTGTATTGACGGACAGGGTGCCATGCCTTCTGTAGTCTGCTGCAACCACACCATGGTTACTCTCAGTGGGCAATATCCAGGGTACTACCAACATAGCAGTTGTTGCCTAGGCAAGTATGTTTGTGTATGAAACATGGGTTGAGCGTGTTCTCTGGGTGATGCAAGGGTTGCTAACTTTGTTTGCCTGGCCTTGATGTCACATGTAGGGGTATGGATTGGCACCCCAGCCTTTTGGCTATTTCACATTTGTTATCCTTGTACAGTGGACATTGTGACATATAATAGGGCCACCATATAAGACATTTGCAAAATCCGCTCCACAATGAGTCCAGTTATTACACACTCATGGCCACCTCCACACAGGATACAAATAACAAACGCAGACACAAATACACTCCTGCCATTCCTGGGATTAGAACTCCTACCTAACTAGTTTATTATACTACAGCACTATGCAGTTATAGGACATGCCACAGTGATTATTGTTGTAGTCCTTCGCCAAAGGTGTATTTTGCAATTAATGACATTAGCACCTTGCCAAAGTAGGACATTTGATTTGTAGTGAGTGTGACTAGCCTCAAAAACATTGTTCCCTACACTGACATAGAAACACACACAAGCATGCACACTTCCCATGTGTGGGAATAGAACCCCTACCAGAGTACTATATCACACTACTGAATTGTGCTGTTATAAGACCTGCCATGTAGATTACTGGCCTATAACTTTCCCAAAGGTGTATTTCACAATGAATGACATTATCAGCTTTGCCAAAATAGGACATTTAAATTGTAGTGAGCATGACTAGCCTAAAAAGCATTGTTCCCTACACAGACAGGGACACACACACAAACAGTTGCTATGTCTGGGATTAGAACTCCTACCTAACTAATTTATTACAGTACAGCATTAAGTAGTATTAGGGCATACCACAGAGATTACTGGATTACACATTTCCTAAAGGTGTATTTCACAGTGAATGACATCAGCAACCTCACCAAAGTAGACATTTGATCTGTAGTGAGTGTGACTAGCCTAAAAATCATTGCTTCCTACACAGACAGAGACACACATGCACACACCCGTTGCCATATCTGGGATTAGAACACCTACCTTACTAGGGTATCATACTTCAGCATTACGTGGGTATAGGACACCTCACGGAGATTAGTGGGCTACATCTTTCCCAAAGGTGTATTTCATAGTGAATGACATCAGCAGCCTTGCCAAAGTAGGACATTTGATCTGTAGAGAGTGTGACTAGCCTAAAAAACATTGCTCCCTACACAGACATAGAAACACACACACAAACATCCACACTTGCCATGTGTGGGAATAGAACCCCTACCAGAGTACTATATCACACTACAGCATTATACTGTTATATGACGCACCACAGAGATCACTGCACTACACCTTTCCCAAAGGTGTATTTCACAGTGAATGACATCAGCAGCTTTACCAAAGTAGGACATTTGAATTGTAGTGTAAGTGACTAGCCTAAAAAGGCATTGTTCCATACACAGACAGAGACACACACAAACAGTTGCTATGTCTGGGATTAGAACTCTAACCTAACTAATTTATTAGTTTACAGCATTAAGTAGTATTAGGATGCACCGCAGAGATTACTGGGATACACTTTTCCCAAAGGTGTATTTCAAAGTGAATGACATCAGCAGCCTTGCCAAAGTAAGACATTTGAATTGTAGTGGGCGTGACTAGCGTAAAAAGCATTGCTCCCTACACAGACAGCAACACACACAAACACACACAGTTGCTATGTGTGGGATTAGAACTACTATCTAACTAGTTTTCACACTACAGCCATACACAGTATTAAGACACGACACAGAGATTACTGGTTTACTCCATTTCCAAAGGTGCATTTCAAAGCGGATGACATCAGCAGGCTTGTCATAGTAGGGCTATGGGGAGGGAGTGTGTGTGCATGGGCATTAACCTATTCATCTAGAGGTTGACACACCACATGCAGGCACACACAGGGTTATATTCTGCAGGTATGTGTATACAGCTACTAGATGACTATTGCCTTGTACAGTCATGTTGCACAGCTAGCACTTGTACCACATAATTTGCAATGCTGATGGATACCAGTGGCTAATTTCTGCAGTGAGTGATATTTACACATCATGTGGTTGTAGCCATTTGGCTGTGTGCTGGGTGGGACAAGCCTCATGATGGATGCCTCTTTGTCACAGTCACTCTCTTCCACACATCTATGCATTGTCCTGGAAGCCATGGTGGTAGAGCGGTAGCATTGTTGCCTCACAGCAAGAGGTTCTCCTGTTTGATTCACGGCTGGAGTGCCTTCTGTGTGGAGTCTGCATGTCCTCCCTGTGGTCGAGTGGCCTCCAAAAAACATGCGTGAATGGGCGTGCCTTCGCTGAAGGTTGGGTGTCGGGCTGGCAACTCGGCACCATAAAAAATTTACTGCCAAACATTAGCAGACCAGAGTTCTACTGTGGCAACCCCTAACTGTGAAAAGCCGAAAAGACAAACGTAGTGTGTTGTCCTTGGATATATGTCTACTTTCCTATCCACTCTGTGTGCACAGCATGACTGGTGCATACTGAGATGTGCATACACTAACATCTGCAAACAGTCAGATGTGTATGGTACACTGTTGTTTGCAGACATGCGCTTAATTTGTGTAAGTGTGTGGGCATGCCCAGTATGACCTTTCAGTATGTTGTTGTCTGACATTGCCTTCATTTCTCTAAGTGTGTGAGTATGCCCAGTATGCCCTTCTGTTTTAAATGTGTGGATCCATTCCAGGTTGTTTGTACTCCAGTGAAGACCTTTGTGTTGTACACCTACAGGTAGAAAACTGTTTCTGCAGGGTATCTGTAGATCATTTGGCAATATTGGGACAAACTGTGCAAGGGATAGTGTGTACTGTAGGTGACTGTGTCTGTGCTGCTTCTGCTACATGGTACTGGTGTTAGCAGAGATATTCAGACATGTGTACTGTTATACACTGTGATGTTTTATGTCCTCAAGTACTGTCAGGTGGACATTCTTACTCACAGTGATGTCCTGGGGAACAAGGGTGAATGCAGCTGTATCCGGTATTGTGGGCAGAGTCCTACATATTCATGGTAAGTTATGCCATTCTGGAGGGGGAGCTGCAGACACTTGCTGCTGGGTCTGTGTATCCGGTTCAGCACCTTGGTACAGTGCTGGCAGAGGATCCCATACTTGTACATCCATCGACATGACAGTATGGCCTTAACATGCTGTGGCAATACCTCACAGCTGTACAGATTCACACAGGTTACCCAGAGGCAGAGGCCATGAGTCAGAACATTACCCCTATTGTGGTGTATGGGCAGGTTTGTAGCCACCCATTTATGTGTTTGCAGCCAGGGATAGTATGTGCACACAGCTGTGTGTTGGACCTTGCACATTCCATGCTGCCCATGTTCCCACCCCCCTCTATTATTCTATCCTCTGCCATACATTATGCATATAATCTCTGATACTTTCCCTAAGGTTATCACGTCATCACAGCTGTGTTTTGGTGTTGGTCCACAGTTCATGCAGTAGGACATGGTGGACATGTTACTGTGGTTTGTCCACATGGCCTTCCATATGGCTTATGTGGAGTGTGTTATGTTGTTATGTGGGTGTCCTTGACATAACATGCATTGGCAGTACATGTGAGACACAGGTCTTTGGCAGAGGGCTGTAGGCTATTTGGTGGTGATGCAGGCCAGTTGTGGCAGGCCGTTGCATTCTGTCAGTCCTACAGTCCCAGACCACCATGCAGTATATTCCCCTGGAGTGACAGGGTAGGTGTGCTAGGTGTTCATGCCAATACTTTCTATCAGTACTGGTCAGGTGGTGTGGATGCTGGCGGGGTGCTACCTACAGCTAGGGACACACCTGCATGGGACACCTGCACTGCAAACTGCATTCTGTCACTATTACTATATACAGGTGGGGGTCATATTGTACCCATTCCCAACAGTAGGGATACGACCAGAGATGTACCTGTGGGTGGTGTTTGGGTGAGATGGGTGCATGTGTGCTATGGACAATACTTGCATCTGATGCACAGACATGCATGGGGCATTCCAGTTATGGTGGCATGTGCAGGTACATCAGCTGTTTCCCAATACATCAGTCCTACCACCTTTGTGATCTGCAAGTGTTCGGGCAACCTACATTGGTATTCCTTACTACTGGCCCAGATAATGTGATGCATACCTGTACGTAAAATTCCAAGGGTGTGTCAATTTCACAGTTACACATTACATACTGTATGTCTGCAGTACTTTCCCCTGTGTACTGCTTGTATATCTAGCCCAACAGCCATGCCATGTCAATATGACACATATTACCACCATACATTTACATTGGCTTACTGGTAGCATGTGTTATACTGGTGGGAATTGTCTTTGGCACTGCAATTGTGGGGACTGGGCCCTGTCATCAGCAGTAGTGGGCAATGGCCACCAGGTCATACCTCAACATGCATACATACTGGCCACTCTCACACAATATGAAACACACACCAACCTGACACACACATACCTGCATATTGTACAAATGCTACAATCTATCCTGCTAACTTGGTCACCTCTGGGCATCCATGCTCCACTGGTATACCTACACATACAGAGCCCACACTGTGAAAGTAGCAGAATCCAAATCTGACTTCAGACCAGTGACAAGTGGATTACTACAGGGTTCAGTCCTGGGTCCTCTCCTGTTTGGTATCTACTTTTCTGAAGTGCAGGCTAACACAGGTCTTTGGCTAATGAAGTTTGCAGATGACTGCAAACTTGGAGCCATAAATGAAATTCCTAACAATGTGGACATCCTACAAAAGGGCCTCCCTGAGACAGATTCCTGGTGTCAAAGCCATGGCCTCAAGCTCAATGCCAAAAAGTGCATTGTCATCGCCTTTGGCAAAAACTCTGTACCCATGAGCTATCACATAGGTGGTAGTCTATTTAACACCGAAAGTGTGATGAGACCTTGGGACACAGGCGGACAGTAGTCTCTCCTTTGATAATCACATCGCCACAGTAGTCAGGAAATCCTTCTACGTGGCACACCTCATCACAAAAGGTTTCTCATCCAGGAAAAAAGAGGTTATTGTTCCCCACTACTTGTCACTCATTACACCCATTATAGAGTACAATGCCCCTTTTGTTATGTACCTCACAAGACATCTACAACAACTGGAAAGGCCGCAGCAATACCTCACAAAGAGGATTACCGGCTTCAAACTGATGTCCTATGCAGACCGTCTCAAACAATTCCAGCTTTACTCCGTTGCATATCGCCTACTCTGAGGCGATCTCTGCCTAACATAGAAAGCTATGTCAAACCCAGAGCTGTTGGACATGCTTCACTTAGAGAAATTCCAATCCCTCTGAGCTACACACCCTAGGGACCTAAACCTTGTCACCACAATAAACAGAACATGCTGGAGGGATAGATTCCTGTCCCAGAGACTTCCCATACTCTAGAACAAACTACCTATCTATATCAAACAAAGCTCCTCATTAGCACTCTTCAAGAAAAATCTTGATAACTGGATGGGAAATAGGAAATTCACCCTGGAGATCACCTCTGTGGCTCTGCTCGACAGGGGCACAGGAAAATAATTTTCTTGTGTGGCAAAAGCCAGGGTACCTTTTTGGCTAGACTTGTTTAGGCCCTAGGGCTGATAGCCTAGTACCTACATATGAACCTATGAAGCTATGTTACTGCATTTCTACATAGGATTGGGGGAGCACATCTGATTGTTACTACATGTCTAGTCTACATAGGATATGGGGGGGCACACCTGACTCTTTCTACATTGCTACACAGGATTGGGGGGGGACACCTGACCGTTACTACATTTCTACATCCGATTGGAGGGCACACCTGACTGTTACAACATGTGTACTTCAGATTGGGGGGCACACCAGACCATTACTACATTTCTATATAGGATTGGGGCAGCACACCTGACTGTTACTACATGTCTAAGTAGGGTTTGGGGCACACCTGACTGTTTCTACATTTCTACACAGGATGAGGGGGCACACCTGACTGTTACTACATGTCTACATAGGACTGGGGGCACACCTGACTGTTACTACTGTCTACATATGCTATGGGGGCACACTTGACTGTTTCTACATTGCTACACAGGATGGGGGGGCACACCTGACTGTTACAACATGTCTACATAGGATTGGGGGCACACCTGACTGTTACTACATTTCTAAGTAGGGTTGGGGGGCACACATGACTGTTTCTACATTTCTACACAGGATATGGGGCACACCTGACTGTTACTACATGTCTACATAGGCTATGGGTGGGGAACACCTGACTGTTTCTACATTGCTACACAGGATGGGGGGGCACACCTGACTGTTACTACATTTCTACATCAGATTGGAGGGCACACCTGACTGTTACAACATGTGTACATCAGATTGAGGGGCACACCAGACCATTACTACATTTCTATATAGGATTCTTGCAGCACACGTGACTGTTACTACATGTCTACATAGGGTTGGGGGCACACCTGACTTTTACTACATGTCTACATAGGACTGGGGGGCACACCTGACTGTTACTATTGTCTACATATGCTATGAAGGGCACACTTGACTGTTTCTACATTGCTACACAGGATGCAGGGGGCACACCTGACTGTTACAACATGTCTACATAGGATTGGGGGGCACACCTGACTGTTACTACATGTCTAAGTAGGGTTGGGGGGCACACATGACTGTTTCTACATTTCTACACAGGGTGGGGGTACACCTGACTGTTACTACATGTCTACATAGGATTGGGGGGCACACCTAACTGTTACTACATTTCTACATAGGATTGGGGGGACACCTGACTGTTACTATATGTCTACATAGGCTATGGGTGGGGCACACCTGACTATTTCTACATTGCTACACAGGAATGGGGGGCACACCTGACTGTTACTACATTTCTACATCAGATTGGGGGTCACACCTGACTGTTACAACATGTGTACATCAGGCTGGGGGGCACACCAGACCATTACTACATTTCTATATAGGATTGGGGCAGCACACTTGACTGTTACTACATGTCTAAGTAGGGTTGGGGGCACACCTGACTGTTTCTACATTTATACACAGGATGAGGGGTGACACCTGACTGCTACTACATGTCTACATAGGACTGGAGGGCAAAGCTTGACTGTTACTACTGTCTACATATGCTATGGGGGGACCACTTGACTGTTTCTACATTGCTACACAGGATGTGGGGGCACACCTGACTGTTACAACATGTCTACATAGGATTGAGGGGCACACCTGACTGTTACTACATGTCTAAGTAGGGTTGGGGGGCACACATGACTGTTTCTACATTTCTACACAGGATGGGGGGCACACCTGACTGTTACTACATGTCTACATAGGATTGGGGGACACACCTAACTGTTACTGCATTTCTACATAGGATTGGAGGGGACACCTGACTGTTAGTACATGTCTACATAGGCTATGGGTGAGGCACACCTGACTGTTTCTACATTGCTACACAGGATTGGGGGGTGCACACCTGAGACTTATACACATTTGCTATGACTGTACTGGTATGTCAGGTACTCCATTTCATTCTGTTTTCTAGCTTATCATGCTGACTAGAGGCATGTCAGTGTACTACAGGTCCTATGTTTGATTGACCTACATATTAGTTTCTGACTTCCTACCCTTCAGAGCTAATACCCCGCTGCCTGAACTGATGTGGTCTGTCTGTGTAGGCCAGGGGGGACTACCCATAGGCATCATTCAGTGGCCTTAGCACAAACTTTGTGTTTGTCTACACCTGCCCTGCTAGCTATGACTATTGTTGGGTATGTGAACCTCCCTGACTGGCATGTGTGTGTCATATGGACACACGTGGCCCAGCACATTTCCTGCAGTGGGTTTTGTCAACATGCGTAGTACTGGCTACTATGGTGACATCCGTATTTGTTGCAGATCTCATGCTGCCACTATAGGTGTCCACTATCTACTGGCATCCTATTCAGCCACCCGATTCCCTTGCATGCTCACAGCCATACCAAATATACAAGCAACTACACATGCTACTCCAATCAGCAATCGGTAAGGGGAGTGACTTACCTTGTGGGTGTGCCATTATTGAGGATGGTGCTGGGGGCTGCCTATGTCGGATGTGCATAGTACACTCCCTATACATGATTGAGCAAAGGTAGTGTCATGTTTGACATTCCTTTTACTGTATGTGCGAGTAAGAGAGAGGTGTCATTCCCTGGGTCCCTACTGTGTCAGTGTATGTGCTATGCATTGCTTCTTTGCCAAGGCCATGGAATACTGGGCACACCTCCATCTGCCTATTGCGGCAAGCTCAGGTTATTCCTCCTCCGAGTAACTCTATGCCTGTGCAGGCCTTGGCATTGCTGGGTGGCTTTGTGTCCCTGCCCCGTGCTGTTCCTGCTGCAGCTGTTTCCACAGGATCATATTGTGTAGCATGGCTTATACAATAATTTGGGTACATGTAGGTGGTGAGTACTGCAAGGCTCCACCAGATGTGTCCTGGTACCAGAACCGTGACTTGAGCATCCTAAACACATGCACTATTATGATTCTGGTCAGTGCATGTGCCTCATTATGGCATTCTTGTTCGGGTGTGTGTGCATTTCTGATGGGTGTCATCAGCCACAGCTCCAGTGCATAATCAGCATCCCCCACTTGGTGACTGTAAGGGATGTCCCCATTGGCAAATCTCTGGTACAGCTGCATCAGATGCCAGATGTGGAAATCATGATAGCTTCCATGGCAGCCAGCACACACATTCATTATAATGCCCTGGGCGTCGCACATGATCTGGCAGTTGACGGAGGGGAAGCCCTTGCGGTTGATGTAGACCTTACCCCGCTCACTGGGTGGTGCTTTGATGCATATGTGCGTGCAGTCTATAGCACCCACCACCTCAGGGTATTCTGCTGTTTGGTGGAAGAGATGCATATTGCTGGCCAACACCTCACGGGTGTTGAGGAAATATACGTGCTCACTGGCATGTGCTGACATGGCATCCAGGAACTGGTAGAATAATCTGGAAGCTAATGCCTGTGAGATCCCCATGATATACCCAGTTAGGCTTTGGGAGGTACCTGTGGCTAGTATTCCTAGACCTACACATACCTTGGTATCCACTGGGATGGGTTCCCCTCTGTTAGTTCTGTGTGTTAGGCGTGGCTGGCATAGCTCAACAATTTGCTATAGGAGGTCCCTGTCCACCCTATAGTGCTCCACTATCTACAGATCATGTAGCCCTAGTAGGTTACCCTGGGTCTGTACACCCTTCTCCATCTCCTCACTGTGGGTTGGTTGACAGCATTCTCATCCTCACCTCCCTCAGCCTCTTCCACATGTTGATGTCTGATAGCCGTTGCAGCCCCTATCATTCTGTTGTTTTTGTTTGTTAAAATTTCCCCACTTGTATACACCTGTGGTGTAGAGTGTGGGAAAAACTAGAGGGAAATGTGTTTGCATGGTTTATAGTAGTGTTCTGGGCTGGGCTAGTCTGCTGCCTGTGTAATTGGCTGATTCTGATACATTTCACCTGCCAGCTATGCTAGTTCTCCTAGATTATCTTCCTACTGCTGTTTTCCCTTCCCATTGCCTTACTGTTTAAGCCCGGAGGTGTGCTGTGCAAACACAGTGCTCAAATGTACACAGAGCTGCTATTTCCTTTGTTTACTTTTTTTATTTTTCCTTTGAAATCCAGTGGTACGCACACCGGCTTAGGCAATGTACAGAGTACTAGGCAGCATTAGACAAACCCCCTTTCTTAGCTCTGCTAAGTTAGGAGCAAACCCAAGTCATAGGGCTCCAATCCACTTACAGTATACCTGACACCCCCACCTATGATGTCAGCTAACTCCTAGGCTTGCACCAAGCTATTCCTGCTCTTACACTGTTGAGTGCTGACTAGCATGCGGGGGAAATATGGGATTCAGTATCATTCCTCTCACTTGCATAGGATTGCCTGCTGATGCATAGTTACTTGTCCCACACTGAGCCTCCACCTTTAGCAACCACTATTCACTGGCCATGTTGTCTTCTGGCTGCCATTGGGTATAATGGAAAAATAGTGATTCCGGTTAGAATGCTTATTTTATGTTTTTTTTCTTATTTTCCAGCCGATCCTGTTTGCGTGCCGCTGCCCTATGCTTAAACAGCCGAGATCAGCTAAACAAAAATAAAAGTTGATTTTTTTATTTTTGCAAATATTTTCCATGCCAATGGCCTTATAGTTGGCCATTGGCATACTTTCCACATGATGTACACCCTTTATTTGGAGCTGTTATGGCTCCGTTTTGTAATTTGCAGAAATGTATTCCGTTACTGGCGGAGTACATTCCTGCAGATTGCACTAGTCCTGCATGGCAGGCTTCCAGCTTCCTGGATTGCAAATTCACCTCATTTGCATGTATTTCTCCTGCAAATGGGGTAATTTGCATAAAGGGGCTGAGTCATATAGGACTAGTGCAGGAGCCCTCGTGAACGTACCTGTAGGTTCTTCCTGGATCACATGGCAGACATATTGCCTGCTGGAGCTCCTGCACTAGTCCTGCATGCCATGCAGGGCTTGCAGAATCCAGGGGATAGTCTTTAAATGTTAAGGTGTGTGCTGGCCGCTTATGAAATATATTGTTTAGGCTATTTTGAATAATTTTGTACTATGTGATGGGTTCACCTTATCTGCAGTAACAACAAATCGCTACTAAAATAAGTGTGCTCGAGCAATCAATCAATTAATTAATTAAATTGTTATTAAAAAGTAATGTTATGCTGCCAGAGAGAAAGGTTGTTGCTATAAAGTTTTTATTGTAAATAATATCAAATGCTGCACTAGACTATCGCTTAAACTCTTTTAATTAACTGAGCTTTAATTATTCACTTAATTAGATGAACTAATGTTGCTCTTGCTGTACTTCACTTCCTGCCAGTGAAGCTTGATGAAAATTAGCAGCTGTTCATTTGTATGTATTGCTTATTTTGCACTTGTTTCTGTGCCATGTTATGAATGCTAGACTGCTTAGAGCATATAATGTGATATCACCTGTAACATCTACCTTCTGTGGAAAGTCAGTTTATTTGTCTTATACACAGCAGATGCACTCTGGTTATTCACCTGGGTATTGTCCATGATACAAACTGGAGTGAAATAAAGAGTGTTTGAACAATTTTCCACTCCATTCCTGTTAATGGTATAAAGGCGTCTTTCATTAATAGCCCCATCGTTTTCTTCAATTTCATTCTTGGAGATCAAAGTCAAATGATCCCTTAAGGACATGAAGTGTTTCAGCTATATGTCTTCTGAATGTCCATTACTTTTTACTTTTTCTTTTTATGTCTTTGTGGATGCATTCAGGCCAATAAATCCAAACCCCTCTAGCTGTGGACCTGCATGTTTTGACCTTCTCTTGACCTCATCAGCAGAGCATAAGTGGATTGTTTGGCTATACTTTACAAACAGAGGGTCTTTACAACCAGCTTCTGTCCATAACCATTAAGGTGTTTGTAGCTGAAACACTCTTAAGTCCTTACAGGCTCATTCTCATATATCCCATGGGCCACTATTACAGGAGGTTTAAGATATCACGCAGTGAAAACTCTAGCTTGGCTAGTTTTTTCTTGTAGCTCATCTGTCTGAGCTTTTTACTTGTTGGTTTGGATGTTATTTGGGATATTTTGCAGATGCTTTAATGGTTATGGACATCAGCTTGTTGTAAAGACCATCTGTTTGTAATGTATAGCCACTCAAGATGTTGCTGTCCAAAAAAGTTTTTTTTTTTTTTGGCTTATAGTTTGTCCAAGATGGAGGGATTTGTAATAGTAATTTTAATCTGGTTAGTTGAATGTCATTTATCAAAAACGATTCATTTAATGTATTTATTATTTGTTAAACTGATAGGTGGTCTGGTTACTGACCCTCTTCAGTCACAATGCAGGATCTAGGAGCATTAACAAAAATATATATATATATATCTGCAACTACATTTTGTGGAGAGAAATGGGAAATAGTGCAAACAATAATAAAGTGAAATATAAGTTTGTATATAATATCAATATAGCTTTGTATATGTAAAATTCAAATAATTCTAGTTACATCTATATACAATATATAAGAAAATGTTTTAGATGACATAATATGGTACTAAGAAGTAGGTGGAATGCAAATATATACAGTATATAAAAGAATTCTAAAATGACAACTGTTCTAATTCTAACACAGTAGACTGCTATGTCACAGAATGCAAATGGTTTAAAATCACTGCACCCTAAAGCATTTGCATGTAGCTTCACCAGTGAGCTGATTATGAAATGCTTTTCTAAACTCCTGCAATGAGGTGAGGGATTTAATTTCTGGCGGTGCAAGGTTCCAGGTGGTCATTCCTCAACTAGAAGAATCTTTTTTGCCAAATGTTTCAAAACATGGTCTGGTAAGCATTGCACTGTAATATTGGCAGTTTCTCAATGAGTATGATTGTTTTTTATTGTATAGTCAGTAGCCTGAGTTTATCGTTTTAAACAGAAAACAGCTAAAAAGAAAAGTGGTCCTGTCTGTTACTGAAAGATGTTTGCTCTTACTATTTAGATTGCAGTGGTGGGTGTGTAAGTCTACAAGGAGGGCAATTGAAAAAATTTATTTTCTGCAACCACTGAATGTTGTGAGATGCATAATTTAATTTATATTTAAATGAGTTGTAGGTAGTTGTGTCTTTGTACTTTTTCTGATGAAATTTGATTAAATGTGAAGGAAAGCATTAAAAACATTTTATCATTTGGTTCTTGGTTGATACCTAGAGCAAGAAGTTGCGTTTTTTATAGTTGTTGTGTTTCTTCATTTTTTTACGGTTTGGAGTTTTGCAGTTATTGTTTGGTCAATTTGGCTCTTGAGTTTGAGAACAATAAGATGATTAAGGCATGGACAGCCAGAATGTATTGAATCTATATACCTACAGCACTCTGAATGAATTACTTTCTGGGATGCATTCCTTATCTGAGTTTGTTAATAAAGCACAGTCCCTACTTAAAGTATGTGAACAGGTATTCCAGCACAGAGCTGTAGTCTCTAACAGAAACAATTCCTCAAATGATTCTGATGCTACATTGGTCAACATTCCAGATACAGTTGAATTTGTGGAACAATTGCTGGAAGTCCAAGTACCAAGTCCATTTAATGAAATTGAGGTTATGAATGCTACTAACATTATGTTCAGTCTGGAAACATCTAGTTCATCTGTAAGTAATTCTAAGTCTCTAATTTTCAAACTGGAGAGACTATTTTTAATATTCAAGAACACTGAGTATGATAACTTTTACTTAACTAAATGTATTCAGTATAAAATAGTTCTGTTGGGTTTAGGAGTATATAAATTTCCCAAAGAAATAACAAAAAACAGGTAAGAGTATTCAGATCTTTGCAATATATATATATATATATATATATATATATATATATATATATATATATATATATATATATATTGATGCAGGACTAAAAGTACTGAATTGCACACAAATGGACAGCTTAAGCAAAGAGATCAGAGTTTTAAATGATGTTATCAAACAACACCTGTTTTTTAATTCAGTGACATTTTTATGGGATGGTATTGCTGCCACACTGTCCAGGCATGTTTCTCCTTTGGTGTTTAGGAAAAAGAGAAAACCTATACATGACTTAAGTCAGTATAAAAATGGGACAGTGTTTATTTTAAATAATGGGAAAGATGTGAATGAAACTAATATAGTAAAAGGAAAACAAAACCAGAATGATTTTGGTAGTGGATCTTTGTTCTCCTTAGATGAATTGCTGCTGTTAAATCAACATGAATTTAGTAACAGTGGGATTGGTGTGGTTGGCAGCAGTTCACCATGTAATGAGAGACCAATGAGAAGACTTCTAATCCATCTACAAGCAATGTTTCAACAAAGTGGCATTAATGATTGTTTTGTCACCTATGACAGGAAGTGGAAAAGAAATTAGCAGGATGACAACAGGCCAAAGGAGAGGATGCTGGAGAAATCAGGGCAGGGAATGCCAGTGACAAGACCGTCAACAGAAAAAAATGTTACGTGTTTTTCTTTTTTTTAATTTGAGTGATTTTGCTCTTTCACAAGCACATATTAGTGTTCTTAAAAGGATTTAATTTATTTCAGCTCAAAGAGCAAATATTGTAGATATTTTAGTGTACATTTGATTGTTTACCAGAAAATTGAATTTAAAATTCATTCTAAATGATGTAAAAGGTGAAGAAATCACTGATAAAAGTAATCTGAGGAAAAAGAGTAAGTTTAATCCAGTATTAAATGGCACCTTAGAAACATTTGTTCAAGCATGGTAAAAGAATTTTAGAAATTTATGTCAACAGAAAAATGAATATAAATGGTTTAACCTGACCACTACTGAAAGAATGGCCTTATCTGAAATTAGTAAAAACAAAGGCATTAGAGTAATGAAAGCTGAT
>NC_056739.1:536192104-536219880 GCF_019279795.1 Protopterus annectens
TCATAGCTAGCTTTAGAGGATTTCATGAGGGATCTCACCTTTTTGTTGAGACTGATAAGGGAGTTTTTCCAGTCTTGGGACTTTACCTTATTCTGCATCCATTTCCTCCTTCTGTTGTAGAGTTTGTTTATGGCAGGGGACCACCAGATTGGCTTTTTTATTTTGGAGGCGAGCATCTTGGTTCTATTGGGTATGGCAAGATCCATGCAATTGTGTACATGTTAGTGCAGTGCATTAGTGTATGATTCAGTGGTCATGCAGCTCTTCTTCAAATGCATGGGTGCCATGAAGTTAGCCACCTCTATTTTTAGGAGCCCAAAGTTAGCTTTGGAGAAGGTGTTCATGGTGGTTACTTTTGTGGGGGAGGTGGGAGGGATGTGGATTTCCAAGGTGATTAGTTTGTGGTCAGATCTAACCAGGGAGGAGTTGACTATTCATATAGAGCAATGGTCACCCATGTTAGTAATGACCAGGTCAAGGATGTTGCTACCTATAGTGCAGGTAAGAACAAGCTGGTCCAGGGCATTGGAATTAAAGAATTCCAAGAAACATTGGGCAAGTGAATTGGTATATAAGAGTTTTCCCAGTTAATGGAGGGGTAGTTGAAGTCGCCCATATACTTTTGTTGCTTTTAATTTCTTAATGGAACTTCATCAGAAACAAACTCATTTAAAACTACACAGATTAAATGGTGATGTATAATGTAAGTGACCAATTAGCTGCAAGTCATTTGGAATTTAAATCAATCTACTAAACCAACGTAAACATCTTAAATTGCTTGCTATAATAATTTTAATTTTAATAAACATTTAATGTTGATGTTCTCATTCAAGCCAGGGAAGTTATCAGCTCTTAATAACACCTGCCGTTTAAGTTCCCTGACTTCCAGTACATTGTTGCAACCACTAATGAAGCTTATGGAATCCACTTCCTCTAAAACAAAGGAATGGAATTTCCAGTAACCATGACATTCATGACTATGCTTCGCCAGAGCATTTGTATAATCTTGTTCTTTGATGGCTTTCACATGTTCTGTAATCCTAAATCTTAATTCTCTAGTTCTTTTTCCAACAAAAATATGTGGACAAGTGCCACACGTTGCCAGGTAAACACTGCAAGAACTATGATGGTAGCATTTACCCTTTGCAGTAAATCTATACCTTAGATGTTCATAGGTTCATAGGTTGGTACTAGGCTATTTGCCCATGGGCCTATACAAGCCTAGCCATAACAGTTCTCTGGCTATTTATTCCCAGAATATTTACTTCTCTGGTCCCCTGTGTAGCAGAGTGACTGATGTGATCCCTGGGGTGAAATTCTCCCATCCAATCGTCAAGGTTCCTTTTGAAGAGGCCAATGAGGTGCTCTGCTTGACATGTATGGGCAGTCTATTCCAGAGTATGGGGAGTCTCTGGGACAGGTACCTATCCCTCCAGCATGTTTTGTTTATTGTGATGACCAGGTTTAGATCCCTGGAGCATGTGGCTATGAGGGATTGGTATTTCTTTAAGTGTAGCATTTCCAACAGCTCTGGGTTTCACATGGCCTTGTATGTTAAGCAGAGATTGCCCCTGAGTAGACGATATGCGACAGAGTATAGCTGGAGATTTTTTAGATGGTCAGCATAGGGCATCTGCTTTAGGCCTGTGATTCTTTTAGTGAGGTATTTCTGGGCCTTTCCAACTGTTGCAGATGTCTTGTGATGTACATACCAAACGGGGCATTGTACTCTATAATAGGTCTAATGAGAGATGAGTACAGTGGAACAATGACTTCCTTTTTTTCTGGATGAAAAGCCCTTAATGATGAGGTCTGCCACATAGAGTGATTTCCTGACTGTTGTGGTGATGTGGTTATCAAAGGTGAGACCACTGTCCACCTGTGTCCCTAAGTCCCTTATCACACTTTCGGTGTATAGTGTACTGCCACTTATGTGGTAATTCATGGGTACATCATTTTTCCCAAAGGCGATAACTATGCATTTCTTGGCATTGAGCTTGACCCCATGGCTCTGGCACCAAGCATCTGTCTCTGTAAGGCCCTGTTGTAGAATATCCACATCATTTGGGGATTTGATAATGGCTCCCAGTTTGCAGTCATCTATGAACTTTGTTAGCCAGAGTCCCTTAGTGTTGGCCTATACTTTGGTGAAGTAGATGCCAAACAAGACCAGTCCCAGGACTGAACTCTGATGTACTCCACTTGTCACTTGTCTGGAACTGGATTTGGAGTCAGCTACTTTTACTGTGTGTGTTCTGTCAGTAGGCCAGTTGGCAGCCCGTCATGTGACATAGGGATTAATTCCCAGCTTAGTAAGTTTATCTATGATTACAGAGTGGGGGATGGTGTCGAAGGCCTTTGTGAGGTCCAGAGAGGCTGTGTGAACCGCCTTACCCTCATCCACAGCTCTGGAGACTGATTAGAAGAAGTCATTCAGGTTGAGGAGACAAGATCGGCCCTTCACGAAACCAAACAGGGTGGGTCCAGTGTTTAAAGATTGCCAATATCTTTGTTTATAAGTTCCATGATAATGTGTTTTATGGCTTTTTAGATCAGGCTCATCAGACTGATGGAATGAGAGTTCCCAGGATCCAAGGTGGATCACCCCTTGTGGAGTGGGATAACTGTAGCTGTGCGCCAATCATTGGGCACGAAGCCTGAGGTGAGGCTATGATTAAACATGACACTTAGGTGAGGTGCCAGTTCATTTTGTAGTTCATGTAGTACACAGCCCGGGATGTCGTCTGGTCTCATGGATGCTATATTCTTAGCTTTGCAGAGTGTGTTTTTTACCTTTGTGGCCATGATTACCAAAATTTGGCAATCTTTTGGTATTGAGATGGGCTCTTTAGGGGGTGAGAGGGTGGTGAAGTTGGCACTGAAGCGATCTGCCAGGATATTGGCAATATCCTTGGGATCAGTATATTTAATGCCATTCTGTTGTAACTCAGAGTGGATCTGAGCAATGCCATTTAGATTCTTGACATAATTATAGAATGCCTTGTGGTTGCCCTTAAAATCTTTGGCAATTTTATTTTCATAACTAGCTTTGGAGGACTTTATGAGGGATCTCAGCTGTTTACTGAGGTTGGGAAGGAAGTTTTTTCTATCTTGGGATTTTCCTCTTTTCTGCAACAGTTTCTTCCTTCTGTTGTATAGTTTGTTTATGGCAGAGGACCACCATATTGGCTTCCATTTTTTGGACGAGAGCGTTTTGGTTCTATTTGGAATGCCACAATTTATGCACAAGTGGATTTGGAGTAGTTACTTTTACTGTGTGGGTTCTGTCAGTAGGTCAGTTGGCAACCCATAATGTGACATAGGGATTAATGCCAAGCTTAGTAAGTTTATCTTTGATTATAGAGTGGGGGATGGTGTCGAAGGCCTTGGCAAAGTCCAGATAGGATGTGTGGACCGCCTTACCCTCGTCCATGGCTCTGGAGACTGATTAGATGAAGTCAATCAGGTTGAGGAGACAAGATCGCCCCTTCATGAAACCAAACTGGGTGGGTCCAGTGTTTAACGGTTGCCAATGTCTTTGTTTATAAGTTCCATGATATTGCGTTCTATGGCTTTGCAGATCAGGCTCATCAGACTGATGGGACGATAGTTTCCAGGATCCAAGGTGGATCGCCCCTTGTGGAGTGGGATAACTGCAGCTGTGCACCAATCATTGGGCACAAAGCCTGAGGTGAGGCTATGATTAAATTGATACTTAGGTGAGGTGCCATTTCATTTTGTAGTTCATGTAGTACACAGCCTGGGATGTCATCTGCTCTCATGGATGCTGTATTCTTAGCTTTGGAGAGAGTGTTTTTTACCTGTGTGGCCATGATTACCAAAATTTGGCAGTCTTTTGGTATTGAGATGGGCCCTTTAGGGGTGAGAGGGTGGTGAATTTGGCACTGAAGCGATCTGCCAGGATATTGGCAATATCCTTGGGATCAGTATATTTAATGCCATTCTGTTGTAACTCAGAGCAGATCTGAGCATTGCCATTTAGATTCTTGACATAACTTTAGAATGCCTTGTGGTTGCCTTTAGAATCTTTGGCAATTTTATTTTCATAACTAGCTTTGGAGGATTTTATGAGGGATCTCAGCTTCTTACTGAGGTTGGTAAGGAAGTTTTTTGTATCTTGGGATTTTCTTCTTTTCTGCAACAGTTTCTTCCTTCTGTTGTATAGTTTGTTTATGGTAGAGGACCACCAGATTGGCTTCCTTTTTTTGGAGGAGAGCGTTTTGGTTCTATTTGGAATGCCACGATTTATGCACGAGTGGATATCCTCCTACAGTGCCTTAGTGTAAGATTCAGCAGTCAAACTTTCAGTTCCCATCTGCATGGGTGTCATGAAGTTTGTCACTTCTGACTTGAGTAGCATGAAGTTGGCTTTGGAGAAGTTTTTTATGGAGGTTTCCCTACTAGGGGTGGGGGTGGGATGTGGACGTCAAGGGTGATTAGCTTAGGATCAGACCTGAACAATGAGGTGGTGACCACTGGTGTGGAGCATCGATCTCCCATATTGGTAATGACCACATCAAGGATATTTGAGCCCCTGGTGGGACTATGGATTAGTTGATCCAGGGCATTTGAATTTATGAATGCCAAGAACTGTTAGGCAAAGGTGTTGGTACCCGAGTAGTTTTCCCAATTAATGGCAATGTAGTTGAAATCACCAAGTATTAGGGTGTTTGGTTGTATCTTAATATTTTCCAGTATGTTTAGAAAAGTGTAATGAGAATCTTGGGGCATGGTGGGGATCTGTAGCAAGCTGCAATTTGGATTGCAGTCTTACCTAGTGTTAATTGTACCTGTAGTATTTCAGATGCATTGTGTTAGGCAACTAGCGTGGAGGTGTGAATATCATTGGTGAATATGGACACTCCAACACCTTTAGTGTTTCAGTCCTGGTTTGGTGGCCGAAAAGTGTGGTAAGAGTTGTAGCCTGGTATTTCACGGGTAATCTCTGGAGCCTCGAAACAAGGTCTCAATTACTGCACAGATATCAATGTACTCCATTTTTAGGAGTGCCTCGAGAGAGTGCATTTTGAGGTTTAGACTTCTAGCATTGAGTAGCATTACCTTTAGATTTTGCATGCTTTTTTCTGTTACGATGGTGGTTTTGTCATTTGAGCCTTGTCTAAAAAAGGCACTATAGGGGTGGCAAGAGCCTTAGCCAGTAACTTGAATCCCAGGGACGACAAGTGCAGACCATCTCTGGCAAGGCATCATGGTTTGTTGATTATGTCGTCCCAGACAGACAGATACTGGATCCCCTTTGAATGACACCAGAAGCTTAGCCAATTGTTGAAGTCAATCATTTTGTCCTTATACTGTGGTATCATTCAGGGCAAAGGCAAGATGCTACTCAGGGCTAGGTCATACCTGCTTGGGCTACAAGATCAGAGAGCTCCTCCATGTCTCTTTTCATGTAGTCCAGGGAGGTACATCTCAGGTCATTCACTCCAACATGGACAATGACAGATTCATATCTGTACTTGTTGTGGAGTGACTTGAGTGCAGGCGTTATGTGGCAGATCATGGCTCCTGACAGGCAGCTGACAGTAATTTTCTTTTTGTTTAGCCTGGTGAGTGGGACATCAGTGTGCCCGACTATGGAGTCACCTATGACTAAAGTTCTGGGTACATTGTCTTGCCTTAGGGGCTGTTGTTGGGTGGCACACTTGTGTTTTGAGCTATGTGTCACTTGGGTTGTGATTGGTGTTTTTTTGTGTTTCACCTTCAGAGATCCTTGTTGTTTGGGCATGTTAATGTTAAGGGCCTCTGCATATGTGGGTTTATTGTTACTATGTGTGGGTGTTGATGTTGTGGGTTTTGAAGGGCTTTGTGTTGCTTGAGCTGTAGTGCAGGTGTTAACCTTCTCCTCTTGACTATCTAGCACAATCTTGGCTGGAGAGAGCTTTGCTTCCAATTTGGCTATGTAAGTGCATCTCTCGCACTCGTTCAAAACCTGCGCTACTAATATTACTAATAAATCTACATTCCTTACAATTGGTACAGGAAAACTTACCAACTGTCCTACCAAACTCTTTCTTTTCCTTTATTAAAACTATTTCTAATAACTTCTTAATATTGCAAGACTTCTTGAAAATGAACTGTGGTGCTTCACCAATTATTTTAACTAAGTCATGGTTTCCTATTATAATCTTCAAGTTTGTCGTTATTATATCTATTATCTCTTGACTGTCTACTATCATTGGTACTGGAAATGCTACGATTTTATCTTGAGAATGACCTTTCTTGTTCATTGAGCTACGTATATCCACTTTAAAGGTAATACCTTTTTTTTTCAAAATAGCAGGGAATTTAATCCAATGATTATTAACTAATTCTTCTTTAATTTTACTCAATTCTTCAGCTGAATACCCTCTATTAAGAATAAAATCCTTAAGGTAATTTATTTCTTCCATAAACACTGTGTCATTACTGGAAATTCTACTGACTCTGATCAATTGCCCAATAAATATATTTAATTTCATGAACTTAGGGTGCTGGCTAAGGAAATGTAAATAATTATTTTTTAAGGTCCCTTTTCTATATATTCAACTATCAAACTTTCCAGTATCTTTATTCACTTTAATAGTTAGATCCAAGAAGTTTAATATATTTCCTTTCGCACTTAAAGTGCAAGATAACCAAGAAATACTCTCACTGATTTCTTTAACAAACTGTTCAAATAACTCTTCCTAATAAAAAAATGAATTGTCAATATATTTTTTTTGCAAAATTTTACATATTTGAACAAAGGTAAAAAAACTAGTATAGTTGACTCCCACAAGCACATAACCAGGTTTGTGAATGCTGGGGCAACTTTTGCCCACATTTCTTTCTGATATATATCACTTTCATAGAGAAAAAAAAATGTTTTTAAGCATAATACACAACAAAGTGCATATAGTATTAATAGTAACTAAATCCATCTTACAAAACTTGTCTAGATATAATCTGACAAATTCTACATCCTCTTCTTGGTCAATACTAGTACATAATTATATCACATCAATGGTACCCATAATGTATTTATCCCCAGCGAACTGGTAATCTTTTAAACAATCCAGAAATGACCAATAATCTTTCAATTAAAATTTACTGTCTTGTACAATAGGATTCAGAAAACTATCTGATTAACTGGAAATTGTAACAGTCTTGTGCCTGGGAGATGACATGACCAATCTAAATGGTGGATCAGTCTTAGTTTTGTGGATTTTGGGGATCCTAAATATTTTCCCAATTCTGTTTGCTGAACTACTAGAACATCATAAATATTCCAATGTAAGTAACCCTGGTTAAAGAGTTAAAAAATAATTAATCAACCTCAAAATAACATTTTCTTACAAAATCTTTACTACCTTTTTTCATAATTAACATTTTTAACATTGTTTCCTTATATCTACTATACTCCATTATTACAAGCCCAAATCCCTTGTCCACTTTCATATATCACACATTTTTGTAATGAGTTAAGATGTCCAACGTGTTTTGTTTATTAGAAGTCAAATTATAAATCTTGCACTTAGGCTTACATTTTACCATATTATTAAAATCATTTGCATAAATCTTGGTAAAAAACATTTAAAGTACTTTGTAATGGAGGGTTAAAACAACTTAGTGTTCTTACATATTATTCACTACTGACACTATTAAAATCATTTAAAATAAATTTCAAATTCAATTTTTGTAAAAACATTTTAAAGTCCACAATCAAATCTGTGTATGAAACTCTCCTAGTTGGAAGGAACATGAATAATGAATAAAAAATACATTCATTTCATCTGACATAAAAGCCTGATATGTTAAATTCCAAATTGGCCATTCCAGTTTTATCTTCCTTTTCCCCTTCCCCTGCCTCTTTTCCTTTCTGTGTTCATCTTGATATTCCTGGTCAGAGTGTGTATTTGTGAACGATTCCCACTGCCCCTTTGTTAGTATTATTACCAATGGCCACTTCATTAATATCTTCTGTAACTTCATTGGTGTCACAAACAATCTGGGCACTATCATTAGTGACACCAAAATCATCTAATTGGCTGACATTATTACCCAGAGAAGTATTTCCAACATTGGAAGAAATGTTCATGGTTTGGGTATTAACATCATTACTACAAATGAGAAATGCTTTGTTGCCCAGGCATTTCTATATAACTTTTTATTCTTTTTAGCCACAAAAGTGGCTACATGTCATTCTCCTTTTATGGAAATACTTTCATACAAATTATTGAAATTTACAAATGAATGATGATGTATGATAACTTAATTTAAACTATAAATCTCTTCCTTAACAGCCTGTAACTTAAGGCTATTATGCTTAATTAACAACTTAAGTATTTCCAACTCCATGTTATTGTACAAATCTACTAAGTTTTATAGATATTATCAGTGTAAGTAGTCCCATTCAGGAATTTGTATACTCTCAAACCTAGAGGAACTTGCTTAAGTTCTAAACAACTCTGCAAATACAAAATATATTCCAGTGATTTATATTTAACAAGTTTCCTCTCTGGGTCAAAGGTTAATGACTTATAGTTAGTAAGCAGACCACCAGTCTCTGCAATCATCTCCGCAGTCATCAAATTCTGATTTATAAATCCACTATTTGAAAAATGACTCACCTCAGGACCTCAAGCAGAGCTGACTAAACATCAATCCCTTTGGAGCTTTCCTGCCCCTGCAGAGAACGCTCATCTGAGTTTTGTGGCTTGATGAACAGCTAACCCAATTCTATTGCTGGGTAGATAAGCTCCCTGAAAGGAAAAACATCTTTCACTTTTCTTTTCTTTGGCAGGACCCAGTGGTCTTTAGCCTAGTATATAGCTAAGAACCTATACAAAAAACTATATAAAAACTTGCAGGATACAGTTTGGGTGCATGGATAGGTTTATAAAGGTTTTGGTGCTGGTTAGCCTTGTATACACCTCTGAAAAAAAATGCTTTTCTCTAAATCTTATTTAATTAAGCTGTGAAAAAGTGATTTAGTGACTATCATGTGACTTTTGAACTTTTAAATGGAACATTACTTTTTACCATTGTAGTAAAAAGTTGTTAAAACTAACTTCAGACTATTTTTCTGTGGGAAAAAAGTTGTGCTATTTTACTTTTGCTTGCTTTTAGCTTTTTATGTGTTTTAATCAGTGAAAAAAGTTACTTATTTAGAACATATGTGTTTTACCAGCTTTTACTGCCTGGCTTCCCATTAATCAGGTGCCTTTTTGGCTTTACTATGAAGTTATCTAGTGTTTTTTTAGTTCTTCCTTCTTCCATCCACAAAAAGATGAAAATTGTCAAAAAGTCTTTGCCACCACAACAGACTACTAAAGTGTCTCAGCTGCTTGTAAGCGACCTTGCTAGTCCAAAACTAGTTCCCTGAACCACTCTTTTTCTTTGGGTTCCATTGGTTTAGTTTCTATAGTCACCATGGAACAGGAATTAGGCACATTCTCTGTAGCTGGTGGTTTTGCTATTGGCAAGCAAGGGAGAGCCACTCCTGTCAGTCCTGGGAGAAGGGGAAAATAATGACACATCCCTAGGGAATTTTTTGCTGGCAAAAGTGAGTCAGTTTGTATAAAAATTCCTGTCAAAAAATAACAAAAACTTAAACATATGTCTTCTCCTTCCTCAGTTACCCTGGAAAGGAGTAATGCATTGGGCTTAGCTTAAGGTTTTATGCAGGCTCTTAACCTTTCCTCTGTGGTTATTTCTTGTAAAATAAAAGGGATTATTCATTTTCTGAACTGATTCAAGAGTTTGAACCTCAAAATGTTTCTTAAGACACAGATTATTTTGTCTACAGAATTCTGATTCAGATTCTCTCCATCCACACCTTTAGACAACAAAATAAACATGTGAAAACCAAAGGAGGCAGTGTTTCAATCTATATTAAAGATAAATTCACCTGAAGACTAGTTAGACTGGACAACTCCATGGAGTTAGTCCAGGTTCAAGTTATGGTGGGTAAGGCCCCCATTCAAGTCCTAGCCTGTTATAGAGGTCCCTACATGAGCCATGATACCCATGAGGCCTACTTAAACAACACTGAAGAATATCCAAATTTTACCTAACATGGTCATGGGGGATTTCAATTATCCTAGCATCAGCTGGGAAACCTACTCTAGCCCAAATTCACTAGCACAACATTTCCTTGACTTTGTGAATTCAAATGTCCTGGTGTAAATTGTTTATACCCACACAAGAGGAACAAACATTCTCTAGATCTGGTTCTCATCAACATGTCAAACAGGTGCACTGCTGCATCTGTTGGACCCTCATTAGTTAAAACTGACACTAACACCAGAAATCACAAATGAGTGAAATTAGACTAATAAACTTCACTAAGGCAAACTATACCCTCCTAGGTGAAGGTATAAATGCATTCAAAGCCCCACCCCAAGTTGAAAGTGGTAACTATTCCAAAGCTTACACTAAAGCCCTGTACAATCACTTGCATAAGTGTATAAACTCAACTGTACAAGATAGAATCAAAGCCAGAGCCTAAAGTAAAATCAAGCCACCATGGTGGACTTCCACCATCAACAAACTCTATAATAAATGCAAAAAGTTATTGTCCAAGAAAACAAAGACAAGGACCCAACAATGGAAATGCACCCTCCTCAGCCTTAACAGGCAAATAAGACAAGTTGTGAAATCCCCCAAGAGCTCTTTTGAGAGAAACCTAGCAAGTATTGCCAAGTATAACCATAAGGCCTTTTACAACTATGTATGAAACCTAAAAGGTAGGACCCAAGTATATGCAGAACTGATGGCCTATGGTATCACACGCACTGACCCGACAGAGATAGTGAACCTGCTAGTAGATAAGTTTTTGTGAAACTTTCACTCCCTTTTCCCCTCCTAACTTAAAACAAACCCTCACTCAAAGTTACCCCCACCTTACATAACTGAAGAGCAGGTCCTCAAAGCCTTGTCCAAGGCAAAGAACGTAACCTCTTTGGGACACAATGACATCGTAGGCTGTCTTCTAAACAAGCTAAAACATGAACTAGCATCACTACTAAGTACCCTTTTCAATCATAGCCTAACCACAGGCTTTGTTCCTGCAGAATGGAAAACAGCTATAGTTATTACCCTGCACGAAGGTGGTCTAGCAACAGAGCCAGGGAATTAGAGACCCATAAGCCTCACCAGCCACATTTCGAAGGCCATATAATTACAGAGCTCATAAATAAATACATAGGTGACCTCCAAACCCTTAATTCTATCCAATTTGACTTCATGAATGGCAGATCCTGCCTGTTGTCTGGTGGATTTCTTTGAAAGTGTGACCAAGGCCATTGATGAGGGAAAATCTGTGCCCACAGCATAGCTTGACTTGGCAAAGGCTGTTGACACAATCCCACATTCAGGCATTACTGATAAACTTAGCAAACTGAATGTAAACCCCTTCATTGTAAGATGGGTACCAACTGACTCACATACCGAGCACACACTGTCAAAGTGGGTGACTCCACATCAACCAGCAGACCTGTTACCAGTGGGGTGCTACAGGTCTCAGTGCTGGGTCCCCTACTGTTTGGTATATACTTCTCAGACATTCAGGTCAAAACTAAAGGGTTGTGGCTGACCAAGTTTGCAGACAACTGCAAACTAGGTGCAATCATTGAATCCCCAAATGATGTCAGTGCATTCCAGGATGGTCTCACACAGACCAACGACTGGTGTGTTAGTCATGGTCTCAACCTGAATGCAAAGAAATGCATCATCATTCCCTTCAGCACAATCAATGTCCTTTCACTCTATCAAATCAATAACAATACCCTAAGTACCCATGAAGTGGTAAGAGACCTGGGATCACAGGCTGACCATGACCTTAACTTCGACCATCATGTGTCTACCATTATAACAAAAGCTTTCCATGCAGCTCACTTGATTAATAAAGGCATCACCTCCAGAGCAAGAAAAGTAATAACCCCCCTATACTCAGCACTTATCCAACCCATAACTGAGTAGAATGCCCTATTTGGTATTTACTGTAATAAGCAGCTACAGCAATTAAAGAGACCTCAGATGTTTCTAACAAAGAAAATCATGGACCTCCAGCATTTGCCTTACATGGACTGACGAAAATCCCTGTCACTATATTTCATATCATATGGACTTCTTAGGGGAAACTTATGCCTGGCATAAGACCCAAACCTAATGAACTTACTGCATATCCATAAATCAAATGAGTCTAGGGCCAGCCATTCCAGGGACTTAAATATGGCTTGCAACATAAATAGGACATGCTGGAGGGACAAATTTATCTCTCAGTGAATGCTATGTCTTTGGAACAGGCTACCAATTCATTTGAAACTGAGCACCTCTATGACACTGTTCAAGAGGAACCTGAATGAGTGGATGGGGCACCATAAATTCTTAACAGGAATAGTGCCCACAACCCTCTTGGACATGGACTGTCATCACTAAATGCAGTCTTTGGTATTGACTAGTACCGCTATGTATTACAGTGGGTTGATATGCCTAGGCTTAAAATGACCTCCGGGTCAATAGCCTAGTAATCTTCTATGTTTCCAATCAGCTTTAGTGTCTAATTTACATCTCCAACAAACTGTCTTGGTTTTGGATATTAATTCTATTCTATGTGGTGTAAAGAAAGACCAATATAAAAATTTCCAAGTGTGTAGTTTCCATTTCAGTGAGTATGTGGTTTGTTTACATGAAAAATAGAAATAATCTTTTATCCTCATCATTGGGAGGTTTGTTATTTATATGGTTAAAGTTATTCCAATAATTTTCTTTATTGTATTGTAATTCATTTTTATCACTTCATAAATTTTGGATGAAAGACCTTTCTGAGTTGTTTTCTGTTGTACCAAGATAGTTAAAAGTTTAATGAAATTAGGAACAGAATTTCGCACTGATGTTTGTATAACTTCAATTTTGTATTCTACAAATTGTCTACAATTCTGTACATGCAGCCATAAGTCATCTTCCATATCAAACTTCTTAATTAAATACTGAGCAGAATACATGCTTTCTTTATTCATTAACTGGGGCTAATATATCAGATTATTTTCTTTGAAAGTAGCCATTATGGATAGATTTAAAGTAGAAATTTTATTTTGAGTATAAGCTATTGGAAAGATAAGGAAACATCATGGTTTGCATCTTGGATTTCTACAAATGCAGTCTTTCAGACTATTCACTATAATAGTGTTATTATCAGAATTAATTGTTTGATTAGGGTTATTTATGAAAAGTTCTTTTCATAAACCAAACAGAGAATTATTTGATGTTAAATAATACTTAAAATGTTTTGAGGGATTTGATTGTATTCAAAAGTTTCCTTGAATGTCCTTCCATTTAGCAATATAATAACTATTTGACCATAGAATTATTGCTTTGACACTAGATGACAGAGAATATAGTCCTAAATTTGGTAATCCAATACCTCCAAAGGACCAGTCTCTGATACGATGACTTAAAGCTATTCTTGGTTTATTAGGATACCACAAGAATCTTAAAATTAAAGAATTAAACTTTTTATAATGGACAGGGGTCCAGGGAAATAAATAGTGTGGGAAGAAATAGCCAGGGAGTTGTTATGGCTAGGCTTGTATTGGCCCTAGGGCTGATAGACTAGTACCAACCTATGAACCTATAAAGATTTTAGAAGGGGTTCAAGAAAGTGATTGCACTATGTATAGGATTTTTGGAAGTAAAAATATATATATTCCGCTTAGTTGTGAGATTTTCTATAAAAGATAAACTACTATTATAATTTATATCAATGTTTTTAATGTTTTCAGCAACATATTTTTCCTCATGCTGTTAATATTATAATTTATAGGTAATATTTTTGGTTTATCTTCATTAAAAGTGAGTCCAGATTTCTTCTGAAACGTTTCCATTAGAATAAAGAGGGTTGAATGTGAATTATTACATTTATTTAATGTCAAAAGAATATCGTCTGAAAACAATTGGATTTTAGATGTTAGATTCTTACCTAAATGGAAACCTTTAATGTCTGGTTGTGACCTTATTAAATTACAAAATGGCTGTATAACTAATGTAAACATTAAAGATGAATGTGGGCATCCTTTTTTGTTGCTTTTGAGATGTTAATTGATTCTGAAGTGTGTGAACCTATTTTAATAAACACATAATAGTTAACATATAGAAAGTTAATAAGTTATATAAATTTGTCTGAAAAGTTACTTTCTTCAAGTACCAGTAAGAGGTAGTTTCAATTGACCAAATCAAAAACATTGTTGATATCAAGACTTACTATAGTTAAGTTTTCTTTATTTTTATTTGCAAAGTCAATTAATCATAAGATTCTTTTGATATTGTCATATGAGTTTCTATTTAAGATCAAACCAGTTTGGTCATTACAGAAGCTGGTGTATAAGAAGAACATTTTACAGGATCTTTATCTGATTTTAAAATTGGAGAAAGAAGGGGGGGGGCATTTTCCAAATGTGTTACTACCTTGAAAACTTTAAGCAATATATTCAAAGCTTCATTTGCCATTAACTTATAAACTTCAGGAATGATTTCATCATTACTAGGAGCCTTCTTTCTTTTTAATTTTTTTTTTAATTTGAACTTTTAATTCAGAATTTAACATAGGTCTATCAATGAGATTAATGTGGTGCTCATTAAAATGTTTGTTAGTATATTTCTTAATGAATTTCTTAATTTTTTGATGATCCATTAAAGAATTATTATTCATTTTGTTAACGTAATCTCTACATTTTTCAAGCTGTCCTCTAAATCAGTAACATTCCTTGTTTTTTGAATGGGAATACATGTCTTTAATATGATTAGCTTTATTATATATTTGTATTCTGATAGCTAGTTTATGCATGTATTTAGGATCAACTGAATGATTAATTATTTTAATATTTTTCTGATTTAAAATTTCTAAGTACTTACCATTCAATTTATTTATATATTTTATCATATTTGTATTTGCATTTTTTTTGCTAATTTTAATTTATCTATTTGTTCTTACAGTTTAATCAGTTCTTTATCCCATTCTTTTATCTTTGAAATATACCAGAAAATAATTCTGCCATATAAATATGCTTTTAAAGTATCCCATAAATATATCATAGATGTTTTTTTCATATAATTGTTAAGCATAACATTTTGAATTTATTTTATAAAGTATTCCTGGAAGTCTTTCAGATTAGTGATATAGGCAGGTATACATTTAATAGGAATATTATAATTTTGCTTTAAGGTTAATTCAAAATTTATACCATTATGATCTGAGAGTGGACATGCCATAACCTTAACCCTATCTAATCTATTTATTTAGTCATTTAAAATTAAAATGCTATAATTTCTGGCCTAAGTTCCATGTCTATGTGAGATGTGAGTAAAAAAGTGAGTCTGGATCTGAAAAAAACATGTATATCTCTGACTTGAATTAAATCAATATTTTTTTTAAATTCCTTCTTAGGAACCGATATTTTTCTCTTTCTAGTAGAGTTAGAATCCTCATTCTTTAAAATATAATTAAAGACCCTGCCTCTCATAATATTAACAACTTTGTCTAAGTGCTGTTTAACAGTCCTAATTCCTATTCCAGGAAACCAATATAAATTGATAAATGTATATAATTTTCTATTAATTTCCAATGTTATGGCATATAATAAACCTTTATCATCTTTATAACAACTGACTATCTTAGAAATAGGTATAATATTTCTCCATAAAATTGCTACCCCTCCATTTTCCTGATTATGATGAGAGCTAGATAGTACATTGTATATTTTGGTATTAATATCACTGTCAGTTTGTAATAAATGGGTCTCCTGTAAAAAAATAATCTGGGCATTGAAAAGTTTCAAAAATCTATTTAGATTCCCTCTCTTGCAACAATTATTTAAATAATTTATGTTTAAAGATATGCATTTAAAGGAAGACGTGAAGCAGAATAGTGATTTTATATACATTTTTTTCATAAATTCCAAATAGTGACTATACCTTTGAATCACTTTCCAAGCTATAAATAACTTCTAAAAAAGAGTAAGTTCATTAATAAATGGGCTGCTAAGCATAAATAAAAATACAACAGTAGTAAACACTCAAAGATATAAAATTGCTTTCAGTATAAGTAAGCATTCATTCACAAAACCCCTCCAGCCCCACATGGGGTCCAAAACTCCCTGTGTGAGTACTGAAACAAGCCAAACATTTCCACCCATCCAAAAAAGACAAAAATAAAAATGCCACATCCCCTCAGCTAAAATTACAATAACATGTTTGTCACAGAAAATGTAAAAAAAAACAAGGTAGAAGTTTAAAAAGCCCTCCATATTAATTTTGTCAATTAAAGAATGTTGACAAATGATTTTAGTTATATAAATATTTAACATCCACCTTATAATAATAAATACTTTGTAAGTAAGTAATAGTTAAAAAAAGGAAAGTTTGTATCAACAAATCTTATATGAGCTTTTTAAAAATAGTAAGGAGTATATAGCATACACTGATTTTACTTTCTTTGAACACGTGACAATTCATAAATTCAAGAAATGCCTTATTCATTTTAGATGTGTTTTTTTTTCTCTGTTGCAGCACATCATGCTTACATTTCCCTTTCTATACTATAAAGCTATGTGCTTTGTATCTATCAACTTTTCTTTAACTGGAAAAGTATCTTATTTAGTTGGATTTCTGTTTCTCAGTCTATGGCTCAATTATATGCCATAAATCTTCATAAGCAGATTTTTCTAGAAACAGAAAAGCCAACACAATATATTAATGTACCTTTACTTCTATGCATCGGTACATCTAGATTGTTTCAGAAACACTGTATCTTAGAAATTGTAGGTTCATTAGCACTTCATATGTTGCTATAATTGTAGTTAAAGTAGTGTAGTTACCATTTACCATTGCAAATACTTCAGAACTGTCTGACTTATTTCAGTAATAAGCAGGGCAATAAACACTTTAAAATATGAAATGTATAGTTATTAAAGTTTCAATATATATAGCTAGAGTGCATTTAGTATCATCTCAATGGAATAATTGCATGCCTTATGTTTATTATTGAATCTATAGATAGTATACTAAACTTGTTTGAATACATTACTTTGTAGAAATGTTTTTAATTTCTTGCTAACAGAGGGATTTTAGCACAGTATATATTTAAATAACATTGACTTCATATTTGTAGATGACAGACATAAATTTGCACAAACTTAAAGAAGCAGTTGGTAACAGACTTATCTGATGTGTTAAATTCCTTATGATGTCAAAGGCTCTGTGTTTAGTTTCATTATATCTATTATAAAAGTACTAGTGCTCGCATCTGCACACATGTGAACCACTACCCACGCCCATTTCAAACTAATCAAGATTTCTTCAAGAAGCCATTTGAAATGGAACATTTTCCACTGCATCTTTAAGTCTAACAAATATTATTGTTCCACAGGATGCAACTTCAATGTAAAGACCACACAGGTCTAGTAATAGTTTTCTGGACAGACGCCAAAGCCCAGTTCAAAACTTTGAAAGGCTCATGACCTCAGCAGAAAAAAAAAGCAAGAGGAAGGAAAACAAAAAGTATCATCTTATTTTAAGAATTAAGTGCTCATGCTGTCAGTGCATAGATTCTAATAGAGTCATTAAGCATAAACAATTTCTAAAACAAATAATTTCACTCACTCATAGAGATTACAAGCCTCACAGTCAGCATAGCAGAGTGTGTACACCACTGCTCATCAGTGCCGTGAAACATTAGTAGCCAAACTGCATATGTGAAGAACTGAAGGGCTGCCAGCCCAACTAGAATTTTGTAAATAATTCTATCTCCTTCTAAACAGTAATATGATCCACAGGCTTGTGTAACAAATGTAAGAAAACTGTGTATGTTCTGAGCTTCAAAAATGTAACCACAGTGCACCCTGCTAGAAGAAAGCTGATAAGAAAGCATTTTATGACTGTTTGATCTCAAGCTTAGAGACAGGATGTCTACAGGAACAAATTATTTCTATTGTTCTAAGACAGAGATAATTACTAGGTTCGACATGTAAAGAGCCTTTTATTGCTGTGGTTTCCTGGCAGTGCAGATTACAAAAACAAATGTTAAAATTTTAAGTTGTGTGAACCTGGGAAACTTAAGTAGAAGTGTCAATAATTATTTAAAACTGAAATGACTCAGCAGTAAGGTGTATTATCAATTTATAACTTTCTTAGAGAGAAAGATCAAGCTTTTTGTATTTGGTTCTGAAGCTGACAACAACTCACCAGCACTTCTCATCTATATTTGCTTGGTGTGTAACTAGAATTTAGAACAGTAATTTCTCTTAGAGACAGATAGGAATATAGCCAGATTAGTCTACCTATGTTCTGTATTTATGTGAGACTATCCTACAATATTGTTTTAAAGTATTTTCCTGTGATCTCTGAACTCTGTATTAGCACTGTGTTGAATTGATGAGTATTGTCTTGTGTTTTTATTATTTATTATTAAATATTTTTAAACCTTTCAGCTGTAGCTGTTTTGTGTAGAGATAATTTAAGCTCTTAGAGTTCTTTGCATGCATTTGGTGATACTGTACTAAGCCACTCTAGAATAACCTTAAACATTTAGTCACACATACTATTTGGATAACAGTAATATTACACAGTGGAATTGTTCACCCTTTGGGAAGGCCCTTATAGTACTGATAAGTAGAGGTTTTGGTGGCAGTGGATTGCTACCTTATACCCCTGGGAAGGGGGGGGGTAGCGAACCTGTGCAGTGTGTGTGTGTGTGTGTGTGTGTGTGTGTGTGTGTGTGTGTGTGTGTGTGTGTGTGTGTGGGTGTGTGTTTGTCAGCTACCTGGGCAGGGACACAAATCACTGGTTGTACAGATGGAGTGCTGGGAGAACTTGGCTTGGAATCCTGGCTAAGGACTCTATATCTGTGCCACTGGGGAGTCTTATTGGGAATCTGGAGAGAAAGGGAAAAACAAGCCCCTGTGATCTATGTGTGCTCTTAAGGGAAATTGTACTTTACTGTGTATGCACTTGTTATCCTCCCAATGTGGATACCTCTCATTGGTTGGCAGTGGTAGGATATCCACACCACGTAATAATTGTTTGGCAGTGGTGGGATATCCACATCAAATATTAATTGTTTGATAGTGGTGAGTTAGCCACATCACATATTGATTGGCTTGTAGTGGTGTGGATAGTGAATTCTTGTAGCTTGTGTACAGTGATCACTGAAGGTGTTTTCGTACTCTAAATCAGCCATGCAGTGAACATTCAGAGTTCAGATCACAACTTTTTTTATTTCTTTTGTTAGCTTAGTTAGGGAGAGCAGCCAAGCATGTCAGCAAAGGAGTATGGCAAACTGACAAGGAGCCAGTTGGCTGAGATGTGCCAGACTAAAGGACTGGTGCACAGAAACCTGACCAAGGCAGACATGATTGCAGCTTTGATCACATCAACAGCAGAAAATAGCAACCAGGGGGATGATCAGACTGGCCGTGGATATGTACAACACTCAGAGAATGGACAGCTCAACCTTTCTGCAGAGGACTTAAAAATCCATCTGGAACTAAAGAGAATTGAGTTGGGGGCCAGCTGTTTGCAAATGGAAGCTGAGGAGAAGGAGAGGCACAGGCAATATGAAAAGGAGATGCTGACTCTTTGCTAGAATCATGGAGGTAATGGAGAAGGGAGTAACTGGACCCCAGAAGCACATAAGGTCAGTAAATTTCTTCCACAGTTTACAGAGGGGGATAATTTTGATAGTTTCATTCATATGTTTGAGAGGGTATGATAACAGTATGATGTTGACCAAAGGCTCTGGGTAAGGTTCCTGATCCCCTTACTCCATGGTAAAGCTGTAAATGTACTTTCCAAACTGTCTGACAGTGATTTCTTAAATTACAATGCTGTAATGAATTGCTTGCTATAATTTTTTAAGCTAACACCTGAAGCTTATAGGAAAAAAGTTTTGATGGGCTGACAGACCTTTGGGTGAAGGAACAAGCCCTTAGCACTTTGCCTGAGGACATGAGGATCTGGTTAGCTGTTAGACAATGCCTTACTGTAGATTAGTTGGGGAAGAAAGGAGACATATACCTAGCATGCAGGGCATCCCTGCACAGGAAAGGGACAGCCAGTGCTGCTCATGGGTCTAAGAGAACCCATGGTGGGCAGCCCAGACAGCCCCAAAAGAATCTTCCAGTAGCAGGGGAAGCCACTAGTCAAGGTACACACCCAGGACCTAGGTTTAAATGTTTTGAATGCAACCAGTGGGGCCATGTAACATATAGATATCCACAGAGGCAAGGTGGGGAACAAAAGGTGAGGGAGCCAGTAAGTGGGAAAGACAAAATGCCAAAAGTAGGTTGTCTTGAGGCAACAAGGGGACCAAATTATCACAAGAGGTTATATCCTATTTTAGTGAATGGCAAAGAGACCATTGCTAAGAGAGACACACCATCTGTCATAACCATTGTAAAGCCTGCAATGGCTACAGAGGAGCACTACTTGCCTGATCAGTCTACTCCAGTCAGAGCTTTAGGAGGGACACCATTTCAAATACTTTTGGCTAGGTTCACCTTGACTGGGAGGGTGATAAAGGAAGCCAGCAAGTAGGTGTTTGAGGATATCCCTGCAGATGTGCTGATAGGGATTGATTTTAATAGTGCAGTACAGTGTGTTCATGCAGTTATACACAGTCAGGCTTGAAGACAAGCAGGTGGGCCTGATAGCCTGGGGGAGACCAGACAGATCACACACTTGCAGCCCGGACTGGTGAGGTGGTTACTTCAAGGAGGGAGCTACCCTGTAGCAGTGAGACTGAAAGTGAGCCACAGCTGCTTGTGGGTACTGATGTTCCATTGGACAGAGTGACTGCAAAGATAGAGGTGATGACAGTGAGGCACCACTGTCAGAGGATACCAGACTTCCTGTGGAAGGGAAGCTGGGAAGGGTTACAAAGAGAGAGTTGAGACAAGCTCAGATCTCAGACCCTACATTACAAGGCCTGAGGCAGGTAACTAGTGAGACACCTGATTCTCAAGGGAAGGGGGAATCTGTATACTGGGATAGAGGGTTTCTGCAATGCAAGTGGACTCCTGAGGGAGGGCTAGAGGGTGAGGAATACAACATTTGGTAGTGCCTAGAGCCTACTGGCTGGCACTTCAAGCCATAACCCATGATATTCCCTTTGCATGTCATATGGGCATAAAACATACAAAGGGACATATTATGCAGAACTTCTATTGGCCTAGAATTTCCAGAGATGTAACAGGGTACTGCAGGACCTGTGAGCAGTGCCAAAGGGTAGGCAGGGCAGGAGACAAGGTGAGAGCTCCTTTAATGCCTTTGCCTGTGATTAAGGAGCCATTTCAGAGGGTAGCTATGGATATTGTGGGGCCTCTGATTACCCCAAGTTCCACGGGGAAAAAGTATATCCTAGTCATAGTAGATTATGCTATAAGATACCCTGAGGCAGTGGCTTTGTCCTCCATTGAGGCAGAGAAGGTGGCAAATGCTTTGTTAGAGATTTTCAGCAGGGTAGGTTTCCCCAAAAAATACTGACTGACAGAGGTGCCAGTTTCATGTCAGACCTGCTGGCTTGTCTGTGGAAGTATTGTGGGGTGAAGCACCTAAAGACCACCCCCTACCATCCCCAAATTAATGGTATTGTTGAGAGGTCAATCTCTACACTCAAGTTCATGCTATGGGCATTTGCAGACCAGTTTAAGAGGATTGGGACAAATATTTGCCCCATCTGTTGTTTGCTTACATTGTGGTTCCCCAGGAATCCATAGGTTTTTCACCCTTTGATTTGCTGTATGAGCATAGGGTGAGGGGGCCTCTAGATTTAATTTGTGATTAGTGGGAAGGTGAGTGTAAATCTCACACGGAGTCTGTTGTGGCATATGTCCTAAACCTCAGGACAAGGCTCAGGGAATTCATGGGCTTGGCCCAGGAGAACCTGGCAGAAGCCCAACGGCAGAAAACATCTGGTATGGCAGGATGATCAAGCTAGAGAGTATGCTGTAGAGCAGCAGGTAATGGTTCTCATTCCTGACAGACACAGCAAGCTGCAGGCAGCCTGGGAGGGACCTTACAAGGTAGTAAGGAAAGTCAGTGATATTAAGGAAAGTCAGTGATGTTAACTACATGGTGGAACTGCTAGGCAGGAGACAGGAGCCCAAATTATGTTAACATGATGAAACCTTACCATGATATGAAGGCCCTTGTGCTGAGTATCTGCAGTGAATTGCAGGAGGAGTCTGAGGGAGATCTGGTGACTGATCTCCTCAGTGAGGCTCGGAATGACACCTCAGTGGAAGGGGTAGCAATGTCCCAGCAGCTGTCTCCTACTCAGGTTCAAAAATTCTGAGCAGTGTTACAGGAAATTAGGGACATGTTCACTGGTAAACCAATGATACAGGACACAGAAGGCCTATTAGGCAAGCCCCTTATAGGGAGCTTGAGAGAGTCAAACAGACTCTGAGGGAGGAGATACAACAAATGTTGGAACTATGGGGTAATTCAGAAGTCCAACAGTCCCTGGGCCTCCCCAGTGGTGCTGGTGCCAAACAAGAATGGCTGCACCAGGTTCTGTGTGGACTACAGGAAATTAAATAGTCACACAGAGTCAGATGCTTACCCCATGTCTAGGACAGTTTAAGCCCTAGAGCAGCTGGGTGGGGCTAAGTATCTTACCACCATTGATCTTAGCAAGGGTAACTGGCAGGTGCCCTTGACTCCCAGTGCTAGAGAGAGGTCAGCCTTTGTGACTCCTTTTGGCTTGTATGAGTTCACAAAGATGCCCTTTGGGATGAAAAAAATGCCATAGGAACTTTCTGGAGGCTGGTAGATCATATCCTAGAAGGAGCAAGATGGTTTGTCCTTGCTTACCTAGATGACATAGCCATCTACAGCCATTGCTGGCAAGAGCACCTTCAGCATGTCAGAGAGGTGCTGGGCAGACTACAGAGAGCAGGGTTGACCATAAAGCCCAGCAAATGTCAGGTGGGTATGAAAGAGGTCTCCTACCTAGGATATAGAGTGGGGAGTGGTAAGATCAGGCTGGAACCTGCCAAAGTTGAAGCCATTCAGGCATGGCCTGCACCTGTTACCAAAAAGCAGGTGAGGGCGTTCGTTGGGACAGCAGGGTACTACAGAATGTTTTTCCCCAGTTATAGTACTATAGCTGCTCCCCTCACAAACCTGACAAGGAAACACAGGCCAGATAAGGTAGTGTGGACCTCAGCAAGTGAGCAGGCATTCCAGAAGCTTAAAAAAGCTTTGGGAGGACCCCCTGTGTTAGCCAATCCAGATTATAGCAAATAATTTGTTGAGCAGGTGGATGTTTCAAACCATGGGGTGGGAGCTGTACTTAGCCAGATTTCTTCAGAGGGAGAAGAGCACCCAGTGGTTTATCTCAGTAATAGGCTCCAACCCAGGGAGGAATTCTATACATCTGTAGAAAAGGAATGTCTAGCCATAATGTGGGCACAGCAGAAACTTCAGCCTTATCTGTATGGAAGGAAATTCACTGTAGTTACAGATCACAATCCCCTAACATGGTTACATCGAGCCAGCCAGCAAAATGCCAGGTTGCTAAGGTGGAGCCTAGGGTTGCAATCATATGATATGTCAGTGCAGCACCACAGTGGGATTAGCGATAACAACACAAATGTGCTCTCAGGACAGGGAATGGGGTAAGATATACCCAATAGACTCAACCCTCTCAAGCAGCGTTTCTCAGGGGACACTTGGAAAAACTAGCTTGAATTCTCAGGGGGAGGGAAGAATGTGAAAAACTGAGGGGCTGCCAGCCCAGCTATATAGAATTTTGTAAATAATTCTATGTCCTTGTAAATATTAATATGATCCACAGGCTTGTCTAACAAATGTAAGACAACTGTGTATGTTCTGAGCTTCAAAAATTTAACCACAGTACATCCTGCTGGAAGAAAGCTGATACGTAAAGCATTTCATTACTGTTTGATCTCAAGCTCGAGACATGATATCTAGAGGCAGAAATTCTTTCTACTTTTCTAAGACAGAGATAATTACTAGTTTTACACGTAAATTGTATTTTATTGCTGTGGTTTTCTGGCAGGTGCAGATTACAAAAATAAATGTTAAAATTTTAAGTTCTCTGAGCCTGGGAAACTTAAGTAGATGTGTCAAGAATGATGTAATCTGAAATGACTTAGCAATAAAGTGTGTAATCAATTGAAGACATTCTCAGAGAGAAAGATTGAGCATTTTGTATTTAGTTCTGAAGATGACAACAACTCACCAGCACTTCTCATCTATATTTGCTTGGTCTGTAAGTAGAATTTAGAACAGGAATTTCTCTTAGAGACAGATGGGAATATAGCCAGATTAGTCTAGCTGTTTTCTATATTTATGTGAGACTATCCTACAATATTGTTTTAAAGTATTTTCCTGTGATCTCTGAACTCTGTATTAGCACTGTGTTGAATTGATGAGTATTGTCTTGTGTTTTTTATTATTTATTATTAAATATTTTACAACCTTTAAACTGTGACTGTTTTGTGTAGAGATAATTTAAGCTCTTAGAGTACATTGCATGTATTTGGTGATACTGTACTAAGCCACTCTAGAATAGCCTTAAACATTTGGACATACTTACTATTTGGATAACAGCAATATTTCACAGTGGAATTGGTCACCCTTTGGGAAGGGTTTTATAGTAGCTGATAAGTAGGGATTCTGGTGGCAGTGGATTGCTACCTTATAGCCTAGGCAGAAGAGGCATAGGTAGTGAACCTGTGCCAGCCTTCCCCAGGAGTGTCTGTGTGTTTGTATATAAATCATATCTCAAACTGTGTGTGTGTGTGCGCGTGTGTGTGTGTGTGTGTGTGTGTGTGTGTGTGTGTGTGTGTGTGTGTGTGTGTGTGTGTGTGTGTGCGTATGTGTGTGCGTGTGTGTGTGTGTGTGTGTGTGTGTGTGTGTGTGTGTGTGTGTCAGCTACCTGGGCAGGAACACAAAGCACTGGCTGGACAGAGGGAGTGCTGGCAGGACTTGGTTTGGAACCCTGGCTAAGGATTCCACTCTATAGCTGTGCCAGTGGGGAGTCTTATGGGAGATCTGAAGAGAAAGGGAGAAACCAGCCCCAGACCAACTGTGATCTCTGTATACTCTTAAGGGAAATTGTACTTTACTGCATGTGTACTTGTTATCCTCCTAATGTGGACACCTCTCACTGGTGCTAGTGGTGAGGATTGAGGCTCTTTGATTACTGGGCCAGTGTATGGGCATCACAGCATATACCACCAGATCAGAGAGACAAACAAGGAGAGGTAGAGAAACAAGAAAACAACATGCCCAGTGCAATTTCAACTATCCAGTAACACAGGCAAGCAACATTCCCAAACTCAACTAGGAAAAATAAATGATCCAGAAAAGGACTATCCAAATAGAAGCACTCAAAGTTCATGCATCCCACAGACCAACCAGAGAAAAAAAAACACACGCACACACACACACACACACACACACACACACACACACACACACACACACACACACACACACACACACACACACAAAATCACTAAACATGCCCATATCCTTTTTTCTTCCTCCTTCCTTCCTCTACACCCCCCTTCCATCAGTCTAGAAGAAGCACACAACACACTTGCCATGCACCTAGGTCAACCAAAACAAAAACACTTCTAAGAAGACTGTAATTTGTAACTATATATGCAATCAAGAAAGCTGCAGAAAAAAACAATAAAAATAATAATAATATTTATATATATATATATATATATATATATATATAGAGAGAGAGAGAGAGAGACAGAGATCGAACAAGTGAGAGAGGAAGTCTGTATGCATTACCTGCACCAATATAAAGGCAATATATATATATTATTTAATGATAAAAGAATTGTTATTCATTTATCTCCCACTCTATTTGTGTATTATATTTATATATGAATATGTTAATTATCAATTTAAACTAAAAAAATAAAATTATAAATAAATTACCATAGTGAAGACTGCATCCAGGCTGCCTTTTGATTATAATCATGTTAAAGGTAAAACATATAAAGTCATTGCTGGACAAATAATATTGTATGAACAATTGACAGATATGTGAATTTAAATAAACCCCGGGATTCATGAAGCTCGGCGCAAGGCCGGTGTAAGGCTTGCGCCGGCGGTGCAGTGAATAGTCGGCGTAGTAGCGCCATATGCATAGTAATGAGAGTGCGCCGCAACCACAGACACGTGCGTAGTGTACGTGAGCGAGCCCAAGTAGGATGCCTCCGGAGGCATGGCTAAGCCGGCAGGCGATGAGCAACCTAAAGTGCTGACTGCCACGGTCCACCCATAATAGTAATGGCAGCAGCCAGGGCCCGTGCAGAATGAAACGCACGTAGAGTATGCAACATCCCAACAAAACGGAGAAGCAAACACAACCCACGAAGCCCTAAGTGTACCAGTCCAAGGAACAAAGGATACTCATAACACCGTGTTCGTTCCACAATGCACCGTCAGTGGGCATACCCAGAGAAGGTGTACCGCAGCATGTCAGCGCGCCGCACCGACATAGGAGTAGCGACTAAGGTTACCACCTGTCCCACTTTGCGAGGGGCAGTCCCTCTATGGGCAGTTGTGTCCCGATAAAAAATATTAAAAACGGCAAATGTGCCAAGATTGTAGGACATAATTATATCCCGTATTTAATGTAATGGTTGCATGAAATGGTTATGTCCGTAACTAAAATACCTAAATGTTACAAGAAACAGAATAAGCAACCAAACCACAACAACAATAATCTTTTATTTAGGCAAACAAGCAAAGTTCTATGCTATGTACTGACCGTGGGTATGTGTTGGCCTGTAGAATCTGATGTGAGTCCCGAAAATGTCCCACCTTGGCTATTGGAAAAGGTGGCAACCCTAGTAGCGACATGGGCATGGTCACCAGGGTTACCAGCTGTCACACATTGCTATGGACAGTCCCTCATTTGACAGTTGTGTCCCGCCAAATATCGAAAAATGGCAAATGACCTGAGATTTCCGGGCAAAAATATTCCCTCAATATACCTGTAATAGTAGCATAAAACATATATTTTGTATATGAAACACATACATGGCATAAGAAACTGAATAAGGAATCCAAATGGCGTGTCTAACATTGCAAAACGCTTACTACCATTGCCTTACTAAATGTCCTTGCAGTAATGGCTTGTTGCTAAAGGCACCTCTGTCGCTAACCTGTTTTTTGTGTTTAACTAGCCATTCTGCCATTTTTTCATTTTAAGATCCTTACTAGACCTTGCTGTGTGAAAACGCTAAATGCTCCTCGCGAGTCAGCGTTACTAATTTAGGCGGTGTCCTCTTTGGAATACCCCTGTTAAAACCCCTACAGTTACTTTAAGCAGTACATTGTGCTTAATGCTCTGGTTTACCCCTTACAGCTAACACAGTAGCTTATAGTACTTGTAACTCTAGCGAGGCTGACCTACCAATAGCGAAACTGACCAGGCTTACATTATATTGCCCATAAGTCTTATAACACTTATTACCTCTTTATCTCAGGAGTGAATTGGATACAATATATGCTATTATACTTGCTATTACCAGCCTGCTCTTATGAGCATTGTCACATAATATACCTAGTCTTTAAAGTCTGTTTGCTAGAGTGAAAGTCATTTATATGTTTGCTTTTTTTGCCTATGTGACACAGTACTTTGATCTTCTAGATTTAACTGCTACATTCCTGTTATTTTTTTCCTTACTCTTTTAAACGATTTTTAGGCCCCCTGAATCCTC
>NC_056739.1:536266438-536278938 GCF_019279795.1 Protopterus annectens
CACTTGGACTTTTTGGGGACCTATGGTCATACTGTACTTATGCAGGCATGTGGTATTTGTCCAGTATGATAGTCGTGGTCAAGCACACTACTGTGGCACACATGACCTGCGGACATCTGCCTAGGGTGTGGGGCCCACATGTACATCTTCACATGCTATGCTGCCTGTGCAGCGGTGTCACATGTCTGTCTCCAGCAGGGCTGTCACAGGCAGGCATGGCATGCAGTGATGTGTGACAATGCTTGCACCCTCCACTGTGCTGTACACAAGCACTGCACACACAGTAAGGCATGCATGACATTTATCTGCTGTGCCTGGAACCTGCCTCCATGCCCTACACAGCACACATGCCAGTCCAGATTGTACACAGATCATACCTCCCAGGCACATACCTGGACTGCAACACACACGGGTGAGTGGATCCCACATCACACAGAGATTTACACACATACTGTATATTCCCATGAAAACAGTGCATCATAGGTACTCCATGTTCAGATACCCATGTTTGTGACCACTACACACATTGTGACACGCAACGGAGAGTACACTGTACACCACAGGTTACATGCTGGCTGTGTTGTCATACTGTACATTGCACCTCGGACAGTTGCTACTGCCATGTGCTAACAGCAACACGCACTTCCCTAGTATGGACTCCCATGTACCCACACATGCTTGGCCATGCACTACACATAGCTGGGTGACACATTACACAACACATACCATACCTACACTACCCTTGGCATGCACCATACCTCCATGTGTCTGTGTGCTATACCTACGGACATCCCCCCTCTGTTTGCTGAACATCTATGCTTCGCGGCCCTGCTAGCCACACCCTAGACACACACCCATCGCAGCATACATGGTACATGTGCTCAACGGCTGCTACTACCGACGTCTGCTGATGGGGGTGGTTAATGGCATGGCACCCCGGCAGCTGGACAGTATACGTGACTATGCTGACACATATCACAGTGCACTTCCGCTACATGTACGCACTGGTAGGGACCATGCTATTCCACACAGAGACATGGTGGTACTGGACTTTTCACAGACGCCACAGTGGTATTCCTGTTCCATGCACATGTGCTGTATGGGCACATGTGCAGGCTGTTGCACGGTAGTTATGTTCAAATGTGTGTGGTGCATCACTTGACAGTCATGGTGGGTCCTCATGGTCCGTCACATGCTCCACAGCTAGCTACCTACACATGACTGCCATACATTGCAGTGTGGGCCCTCACGCAGTGTGGTGGTATGTCTGTGTTGTTTGGCTACATCCACATTCAATGTAGCATATAGCAGTCATCCAGGCATTGCCAACACAGATGTTGCTGGCATCATGCCTGCCAATGGGGTACCTACCAACAATACATGCTCTCACTCACTACAGGGTTCCAATCCATAGATGGACATTGCATTGCCCCTGTGAACACATCCATGGTACTGCCATGCACACGTTATGTCCTAGGACACTGTCCCAATGTCACCTCCAATCTCCATAGCTGTTATATCCCACCAACCTGGTTGTTATGTGTCTCTGCAGCAACCCACTGAATTGACTGCTAGCCCATTCATGGACGTTGTGTACCTTGACCACCACACTACCGCATCTATCACACTACACATGGGTGGTACTGCATTGCACGTGTGGGACTGCATTTGTACACCCATGACTGGGCCATTCAGTATGGCATTGGGCCACATCCTCACATCCATACTTCACACACTGAATGACGACCTCCATGCCTTTACTGGCACCCTTGTTGGGCTTCTGTGCGCCACAGCACACCACATCCACATGCTGGCCACCTGTCATACCATTGCATGGGTGGTTGGTGTGGTACAGAGGGTAACAGATCAGACATTATCCCCTCATTTCCCTTCACCACCATTCCACATTCTGGTATTGCCAATGTACACATCCACCATCACATCATACCCTGTGTCTCAGGATGTTAGGCCATGTGACTCCTGAACAGGTCACACAGTGGTGCAAGCATATCATGCTACCTACAACATGTCAGGTACATGTGGCATTACACAGTCCTCAGTCATGTGGCCCCTCATGTTCACTATTTGCTTACATACACAACATGCTGTCACGGAGTACTCTCCATGCCTACATATCCCACATCTACATACCTGGCAGCATTCTAGCTCCACCTGCTCATACTGCTAACAACCATACAGGTGTCGGTGTGGCAGATATATCTTGTAGATGTCATTGCGTCAGATACATCACACATACTGCATACACATCACCTTTGCATAGCGACACTCATGCACTGGGTATCACATGGATACTGTCCCTATACATGCATATCACATTGTACATGGTTGCTGTACACACACATGCCCCACATGGTGCTGTGGTTGCCATATTCCACTGTGGCGTGGGTACACATCTGCAGGGCCACACATATCTGGACTATATGTCTTGATGGTACATTGTGTGCCCTTGTACCTGTGCCATACACACATGTACACACGGGCAGTGTTACAATAACACATTCGTGGTGTACCTTCCACAACGCCTACAACTTTACATGTCACGGTATAGTCATGCCGTGATGTATACCAGGCTCAGACAGTTTACATATGCAGAAGACTGACGGGGAACACATCTGTATTCACCTGCATACCACTTACACAGGGATGTCATCTACTCTGCCATGGGCCATGTTCTCCACATTACTGATGCATGTAGTACTCCTACATGTCGTTTGCAGTGGGCAGGGTGAATGGAGCTCTCCTGCATATGTGCACACATGCCACATTGCTCAGCCTGGGCGTCTGTGTGACCTCCGCAGACTGGACACACACCATGCTGTGGGACATAGGTCCTGTGCACATCCCACAGGGACACACTGTGACACTGGTCATGTGATAGCTCCCTTGCTGCTAGGGTGACACATACACATGGTACCACCACAGCGGCAGTACTGTGTAGACATGCAGTTGACATCCACCTCTGCTGTTCAGTGGACACTACCATGGGGGGGTGACACTACTGTGTACATTGCACATGTGTTTACACACTGACCTGCCGGACGTCATTGTTGCACACATTGCACCTGCTACAGATCGTTTGGACATGGTTACTTGCTGTTCCTTCCATTTCGGGTGGCTATTCTACTACTACTCTGTCCCATATGTGCAGGCCATACATGTCCTGTTTATGTACATAACACTAGGCCATACCTCCATCATGCATGCTATGCCTGTGATACTGTGTATGATGTCTGAACATATCCATCATGACAGCTTTACATTACACATACTTGACATAGTCAACCGTACTGCGAGGCATACGTGCACGTCGTGCGCACATTCCGTATGACATCGATGGTATATGCACATACACATGTGTGCTGTGACACTATACATACATGTCCTATCCCCTGCTGTGGCACTTCATTGTTGGACATCCACTGCCAGCATCGGCGTGGGTGGTGGCATTGTTCTGTGTTTTAAATCCCTATGGCAGCCCTTGAGTTATCCCGGCTGTGTACATGATGTCCCACTGCTGTGCACACGTTCTCCACAGTCGTTGGTATGCTCCGCGGATTAGCACTACATAACCACCTTTCACCACTCTCTGCTTTATGGACAGGTATCTTTACTTACAAACACCGTTCACATACAGTGCAGATTCGTCATACATATCATGCGTTATACACCAGTACATCTCGTGGGTTCGACATACCTTTCCTGTGTTGTTTTCCGTATTCCGTTGAAATCTCGCTGGTTACCACAAAACAGTTTGTTTCACAATAAAGTGTTTGTTCGGTATGAACATACAGTTTGAATATCCTGGGAGTCTTCCTTATATCCGTCGTCACCTGCGCCATGCGGGTTCATCACGCCAATAGCTGTTCCTCGGTGTGTACTTATGCGCATATCACCTATGCATCTCCTCCATTCGTACGGTACGCGTCGGAACTAGGGCATGGTCCATTCCTCGTCTGGCCATTGGTTCTTTGCACTACCTTCGTGGGGATGGTATGTATTGTGTTATGTTATGTGTGACTGCAACCGCTATGTGTGGCGTCAGGTACATTTCGCTGTGGTGTTAGCCGTGGATTGTGTGTGTTGAGTATGGTATTATGTTCAACATGTGGGTGTCCGTGTCCTGGCGGCGTCTGTCGTTGGCGTTGTGCATTCGGATGTGTAACATAGCTCTTGTATTCATGTACACAACGGATGCAGGTATGCATCCGCTGCTGATAGTGTTTCCCACGCGAGATGTTGCGGGTATGCCGCTCTCATTGACTGCCTGTATGTTTATGCTGCTATTTTGGCTTGTATCCCTTTGATTTGTGCGATGGAGTATATCGCGGCTGTGGGTGACGGGTACGGGTTGTGGCCCTTGCATTTATACATACACGGTATGCTTGTGTGTGTGCTTCATCCCTGCTTGGGGAGCTGCAGGTTACCTGTCTGTTGTTCTAGGAGTGTTGGTTTTGTTGATGTCGTCTGCTGTCGGTATCACCTGCATGTGTGCTTCCTGCATGTATTCCTCCGTCACATCGGTAGTATATCTGCGGTTGTTCGTACGTGCCGACTATCCCTTGGCATTTTGTCACTGATGGTTACGGTCATTGTGGCCCTGTACTTGGGACGGCCTGTATGCTACCGGTTGCCACCTATTCGGGTGGCGATTGCTTGTTTAACACTCGTGGAACACACAGCGGTATTTACGGGACGGTACGTGGCCACGATCGGTGCCAGGGGAGCACATGCGTATTTCTGCGGTACATGACTGATGCTGTGTAAAGTTGCCGACGTATCGTGTTGACATTACCATATCGGCGCCATACATACGGTCATGGTTTGTACATGCGTCCTTTGCATCTCATGTTGGCTTTACTCCTGTGGTACATTCTGGGACATTTCCGCTTTGCATCGTTTTACGTCGCCACGCGCATAGCCAGTGAGGAGCTCTCTGTACTACTTTGTGAGTACTGCTGTACATACACCTGTGGTTCCTATACTGTATGCCTACACATGTTATTCCACTCCACCTGTCACATGTCACCTACATACACATTTTACAGTGGCACACACATTACACCCGCACATCGGAACACACGACACCCTCACCTCACACATACACATACTGCCGCTTTCGCAGGGATGGCTGCACACAGTACCTACGTTGACTGCATCGCCGGTGGCGGTGTCTACCTCCACCCTCATATCCTTAGCATATTCCCCGCACATGTCCTGTTACTGTACCGTGGTCTGGCGATCATCCCGACTCGCGACTATGCATTTCTGTAGGTTGACCTTTCCATGGGTGGCGTTCCCTGCTCTGTCCACCCTCCCGGATAGTCGGGTTGTCGTTCATTATGTTTACTATGTAGAGATTTCGCGTCTTACTTCTCTGTCACCTTACATCCATGTGTTCCATGCTCCACTGGCTGTTGGGTGTGCAGTGTTTGGGTGCTACCTATGTTGGAGTCACACATGGGACCGCACATACAGTACACATTACGGGCGGCCATGTTTGTGTGCCGTCTATTTCACTGTGTGTGCAGGTAGGGAGGTGTCAGTCCATGGGGCCTACGCTGTCAGGGTATGTGCTATACGTTCCCTCTTTGCCTACTGGGGCTGGCACAGTGTGTTCATGGCGCTGACTGCCCTGTGCCTGTGCTTGCCTTGGCAGTTGTGGCGGGCTTGGTGGCCCTACACCATTATGTCCCTGCAGCAGCTGTTTCCGCAGGATCATATTATGTAGCATAGCACATACTATGAATATGTGGGCACATGTGCCTGGAGAGTACTGCAAGGCTCCACCGGATGTATCCAAGCACCGGAACCGTGATTTCAACATCCCAAACACACACTCTATGATTATTCTGGTTTGTGCGTGTGCCTCATTATGGTGTTCTTGCATGTGTGTGTGTGCATTTCTGATGGGTGTCATCATCCATGGCTCCAGTGCATAGCCAGCATCCTCCACAAGGTGACCTTGTGTGATGTCCCCCCTGGTGAATACCTGATACAGCTGTGAGGCATGCCAGATATGGGAGTCATGGTAGCTTCCAGGGCTGCCAGCACACACATCCATGATAATGCCCTGCACATTGCACACAACCTGGCAATTGATGGAGGGGAATCCCTTGCGGTTTATGTAGCGTCTACCCCGCTCCCCGGGTGGTGACTTGATTTCTATGTGCGTACAGTCTATCGCACCCAGTACCTCCGGGTATTGTGCCACACGGTGGAAGTGCCGCATACTGCTAGCCAACTCCTCCTGAGATCTGGGGAAGGATATATACTCATGGGCATGTCGTAACATGGCATCTAGAAATTGGTGTAGTACCCTGGATGCTGATGCCTGTGAGATGCCCATTATATCCCCGGTTGGCCTTTGAAAGGTACCTGTTGCCAGTATTCGCAATCTTACACATACCTTTGTGTCCACTGGGATGGGCTCCCCTCTGTTGTCTCTTGTTCTCAGGCGTGGCCGGCACAGCTCAACTATTTGCTGTAACGTGTCCCTGTCCACCCTGTAATGCTCTACTATTTTCAGGTCTTGCAGCCCCTGGTAGGTCACCCTTGGTCTGAACACTCTCCTTCTCCTCTGAGGCCTCCGGTAGTTGTCGGCACCCTCCTCCACAACTCCGTCTGTCTCTAACACATGCCGATGCATCACGGCCACGGCAGCACCCAACATATACATTTTAAAAGTTCCCCGTGTGTTTACACCGTAAGGCGCAGCGTTTGGGAATTTGCGCTGTGTGTTGTGTGCATTCCCACTTTATAGTGTTGTGCTGTACACCCGGTGATGTCATTGGGTGTGTCTCTGCTGCCGTATCTGTGGGTTATCTTCCGTGTTTTACCATTGGCACTGCAACGCTGTTGTCTTTGGTGTTACATTACACTTGCCTGCATTGGTTTAGCTTTACACCTTACTTTACTGTTTCTGCACGTTGCACCTACTATTTACAGGAGTGCATCCTGCAGGCACATGGCATCTCATGCATTTTGTATGCCGCCGCCGTTATGCTAACTCTCTCCTTGGCTGTGCTGTATCGGTTCTTCGCTCTTTGCATTTCTGCAACATCCCCTACTTTCTTTGCATTCATATGCCTCCCCTTTCCCGTTTTGCTGGTTTCTGCATGCAGAGTTGTCAGCTGCCGCCGATTGCCCTTCATGGGTTGATTGGTGTTAATTGCTCATTACGACTCCAATTACACTGCTTCCGCATTTCCTCATATTCTCCGCATCACCTTCCTGTATCCATGGTTGTTGACGGGGCGGCCGTCACATGACTGGTTTGGGGAATGTAGTCATCCTCGTGCACATGCATCTGTGCGCGCATTGTGTACTCTCGGTGCATCTATTTCCTCACACGCCGGTCCTGATGCTGTGATGTGCATTGTACAGCCCAGGTTTGCTGGCCTCCAATGTGCTTCCTCCTACAGTGGCACACCCCTCTGCGATTGACAAGTATTCCCTCTAGACCACTCCTCAGTGTATTACCGCTGCGTCGTTTGGTGCAGCCTTACGCCGGCGAGGGTTTTGCGATTCAGTATTATCTGCCTCATTTGCATGGCATTGACTACTAATACATGGTTACGGCGCCAGACACCGCCGCCACTCCTTGGCAACCCTTGGGCTGTGGTTGTGGCTTTCCATTCATACTATGGTGTATTGTGGCTGTGATGCTGATGTGTCTTATACTGCTCTTTTATGACATTATCATATTACTTCATTGTTCCTCACCTTCCACGGACATGTCCTGGGGTTCTGCTGTGGTTTTTCCGTACATAACATTTATGTCGTTACTTACATTTTCTGCATGTTTTCTTTTCACATTCTCGGTTTCTTTCCCCATTGCCATGTTGCACCAGTATGACACCTGACGTTGGCAGCCTTCCGTTACTCCTATGTCATGTTTGGATATATGTAAACTGTTTTTTTTTGGTTTACATTGCCGTGCTGTTATGCTACGCCTGCGCCATTTCGTGAATCGCTACTTGCCTTCATTTGCATGGTGCAACTCCGCACATGGGGTATTTAACATACCTACGCCGGAGGCGGCGCAACTCCGGCGTACGCCGCTGATGCACGTGGGTTTGGATAGTACCTGAATCGCTCGGCGGCCATGTCTGGCATTGTGGCGCCTACGCCATGCGTGCGCCTGGCGCAAGGTTCATGAATCCCGGGGAAAGAGTCACTTCTCTTTTAGTTTCTTCTTCCTTTCATTCAACTTCCAGCTATTTCTTTTAGCTTGTCTCTTCAGAGAACTGTTATTCCATTCCATTTTCTCTATTTGATCTATTACATTTTTTGATTTCAGGGATGTCATGGCATTGTCTATGTCTTCAAAGATTTTGGTTTCATCAGGAAAGAATACCTTAAGTCTGGCTGGAAAAAGTAAATGAACTTTACTTTGTCATTTTTAAGTTATTTTATTAAAGGCAGGAAGCATTTCCTCTTGGACAAGACAACAGAAGAATAATCATTGTCAAATCTTATTATTTATCCTGTAGTTTGATAGGAGATTTTGTCCATGCTGTTTTTAAGATTAATTCTTTGTCTGGTGTAGAAAACAATCTTACAATAGTAGACCGTAGATTTAAGTTATTTTAGAAGGGGAAACAAAGACCCATGTGCTCTCTCAATGCCAAATGACATAATTTCAGGTAGATCAAGAATTTTAGGGAGCCAGGATGTTAAAAAGTTGTGTATAATTCCCCCTTCATTTTTTTTCAGGTAAACCAAAGATGCAGATGTTTTATCACTGAGATCTGTTCTCCAGGTCATCTATTTTGTTTAAAAGTAGAGTATTTTGTTTCAGTAAGAAGTTATTTTCATCTTCAGGAAATCTCCCTTTCATATCATTTAAAGCATCCCTATCCCTGATATCTGTGTTCTCTGCTGTTTTAAAGACTCCTGTATTTGCTCCATTTGTTTTGAACATTTTTTGTTTAAAATTATCTAATTTGTTGTCCATTTTGTCCATCTTCAAGGAGAGTTCTTGGATGTTAATAAGAACAGACTGAAGTTCCTTTTTAATAGATGAGTCCTGAGAGCTTGTTTTGTGTGACTCATTCTGAATTATAGGTAAAGAAATTATCAAGATAAAAAATTGACAGGAAAATATTGATATATGAAAAATATTTTTTAATATCCTTCAGAACAACTCAAAATAGTAGTATTTGAGTAAAAAATAAAAAACAAATATGATAACTTAAGGATAACTTAGAAGTATAGCTGAGCAGGAGAACTCTGCTACTAACCTGACAGCATCCTGGTCATGCCTTTGATCTTTTCTTTCTAAAACCAGTTTGAGATATTGCCAACGTTTAAAATGATGTTAATCGTATTGATCACTACTGCAGTAACCTTAGCTATATGTTTAATTGTGTAAGAAAACTTACCAACTTACCATAACAGTAGATGTGTGAGTGAGTGATACTGCACTAGCCTTAGCAATATGAGTTAGATCTTACTAAGGACATAACAGCCAGTCAGCTTCCAAAGCTTTAGGGAACCTTCAGTACACCCAACCATCAGTCAGCTCAAGCTGAGCTGGCTAAAGAGACAATAATGAGTGCTAGACCCTTCAAAGCTTTCCTGCTGCTGAAGAGAGTGCTCCTCTGTGGGCTTTCAAGGATCGATGATCCGCTTGTACTGTTCCTTTGCTGGGCAAATAGGAATTTATCTGCTCACATAAGATCAAAAGTGCTTGATACACCCTGACTTCAATCAACTTCAACTGACTGCCTGGATGCTAAGTTCTGAATTCCCTTTAGACACCTGTTTATTGAGGACATGCAACAGGTACAAATGGAGGCAAGAAAACCTATGACATGAAAATCAAATATTAGCAAATGGAAAAGGTTTTCTATTTGATGTCAACAACATAATCAGCCCCCATTTAGTGCAGTTATTCTCTGTTTTTTTTACAATATGTGTATGAGTTACTGTCATATAGCCTGTTTTACCCCTCCACCAAGGTTCATTTATCAGCCATTTCTGTATGCATGTCTGTGGACCCTTTTCTTTTAATGCATTCTCATGGCAAAATGTATTTGAAAGGGACATTGCATAACAGGCTTCCAAGAAAACCAATGACCCCCTCCTTGGGATCTTAATTTTGTGTTAGAGAAGCTATCACTTGCTCCATTTGAACCAGCTAATCTGTCTGACTACAGATTATTAACATGGAAAATTGTTCTACCGATTGTTCCGACCTCTGGCTCTGAAAGAAGGGTTTCTGCATTGCAAGCTCTTTTCATTAGTCTACACTATCTCATTTTCCATGGAGATAAGGTTTCTTTGAGAACTAATCCTTCTTTTATATCTTAAAGTTGTGTTCAAGTTTACTTTAAGCCAAACACTCCATCTCTCATTGTTTTTTCTGAACCTAGAAGTAAGGGAGAAATGATACTCCATATCTTAGATGTCCACAGGCAACTCAGTTACTATCTTGACAGAACTATATCTTTCTGATCTTTGAGTCAGTTGTTTATTTCTTGTGAAGATAAAAATAAGAGACAACATGTGTCAAAACCTGTGCCAAATGGTTGCCTAAGGCTATTATGTTTTGTTAGACTCACCACAGCAAAACTATTTCAGGCAGGGTCAAAGCCCTCTCTGCAAGGCCCTTGGCTTCATCTATGGCTTTTTAAAAAGGGTTGGCTTCTAGAAGTATTCTAAAAGCTGCTACTTGCTCCTCTGTAAATACTTTTACAAAGACTATATGCTTGATTCCTTTTCTAGGTCTAGATCAGTCTTTGCTAGGATCATTCTTCAGGGGTTCCTCGGCTCTTCTTCTCCCATCTCACAACTGCAGTATGTTGGGGTAATCTACCCATATAGCTAAGACTACTGCAGTAATGATCAATGTGATGAACAAAATACAGTTGTGTAAGTAAACTTCCAATAACAATAGATGTTCAAATGATCATTGCTGCAGTAGCCTCTCCCTCCCTCCCTCTATCCCTCTTGTTTTTTGGTGAGTTATTTTTGCCAGGGTGTGTTTATTTGTTTTTTTTTTTTTTTCTATCATTGCCCTTTCAGGGCTCAGCCTCCCTCTCTCTGTTGACTTGAATGATCTGAAAGGCCTAGCACCCAAACCTGTCCTTTTAGTCAGCTCGGTTTAAGCTAACAGTTTGGGCGTGTGGAAGGTGCCCTGAAGCCTTGGAAGCTGGCCAACTGTTGTATGTCTGACAGCATATAACACATATAGCTAAGTACTGAAGGAGTACTCATTCCAACATCTATTATGATAGTGAGTTTACTTGCACAACAGTACTTTATCTTTACTGTATTGTTGGCAGGCTTGGTATTTAATGCTTTGATGTTCTGTGCATTCGAAATTCTTAATGTTGCTGTTTGATTTTCAACATTAGTGATCATGTGCAAAGTTTTTTGTTACCATTTCTATTTGCTGTACTTAAACTTTTATTATATAAGGTGAACTTTCTGATTATAAAATAGACTTTTCTTTAGTTACTTTACTGGAACTATACTTATTAAGTATAGTAAATTTGTGTTTGTATTAATATTTTACAAGGAATCTTATTCTGTTCCAGTTTGCTTTTACTTGAGAATAACTGCATTTGTTTGTTGATATGTTGTCTTGCTGATCAATTGTGCTGAATTTATATGTTGAAATCAGCCATGGACTACAGAAAATACCTGCCCATTACAAACTGCCAAACTCTTTGCTTTGCAAACAACTTCATTAGAATTCTGGGTCACATTTATTTATTTATTTATTTATGTATTGACATTTATTGACCAGGAAAGTCTGACTGGTACAGGAGCCCATTTTTAGCTGAGGCCCGGGGAGAAAAGCTCCACAAACACATTATGACTACATAGTACTTTAAAAGAATTTAAGGAATGTACAGAAATTACAGTACAATACAGTATAATATAACAAAATGATAAACAGACTAATAAATTGTGGGACGTTACAATATCATAGAGAAAAACATTGTAGTTTACAAGATATATATATATATATATATATATATATATATATATATATATATATATATATATATATATATATCTACACACACACACACACACACACACACACACACACACACACACACACACACACACACACACGCACTTTTTTGTAAATATTGAAATAGGTCGAAAGTTAAGAAAGGAAAAGATCACTAGAGGGGTAGTCTTAGGTAGAAAGAATTAATAAAAGGAAAGAAAAGTCACTAGTGGAGTAGATGAAAGGGGTGAGGGATTAAAATGATGGTTAAGGTTAGTGAGATTTATAGTAAGAACAGAGTTGTTTAAAATAACTTATAGATCAAAGAGAGTTTCCTACTGGATTTGATGGGTAAAGGTTTGGGTAAGTTAGAGGAAGGCTCAAGGAGAGTAGGATGTTTATCTACTTGGATAGATGCAGGGGCAGAATTTAGTATTTAGTAAGTAGTTCCTTAGGGTGAGTTTAAATTTGTTGAACCAGCTAATGGTGTTTATGCTGGTGGGAAGTAAGT